>NC_053025.1:596500438-596692938 GCF_003073215.2 Triticum urartu
TAGATCAGTCAAAGAAGGGGTTCTTGCCTGAGTTGTAAGGTGTGAAGCTGAGTAAGACTCAAAGCTTGACCACGGCAGAAGAAAGAGGAAGGACGAAGGTCGTCCCCTATGATTTTGTCATAGGCTCTATACGGTATGCCATGCTGAAGTACCGCACCTGATGTGTGCCTTGCCACATGTCTGGCAAGAGGGTACAAAGGTGATCTAGGAGTAGATCACCAGATAGCGGTCAAAATTATCCTTAGAGAAATAAGGAAATGTTTCTCGGTTATGGAGGTGATAAAGAGTTCGACGTAAAGAGTTATGTCGATACAAGCTTAACACCTATCCGGATAGCTCTGAGTAGAGATACCGGATACGTATAATGGAGCAACAATTTGGAATAGCTCCAAGTTAAACGTGGTAGCAGCATCTACGGCATGACATAAAGTTTTGCGAAATACATAGGGATCTGAATATGGCAAGACCCGTTGACTACAACCTCTCTCACAAGCATAACATGATCAAACCCAGAACTCTTTGAGTGTTTATCACATAGTGATGTGAACTAGATCATTGAGTCTAGTAGACTCTTGGATGTTGGTCACATGGCGATGTGACCTGTGAGTGTTAATCACATGGCGATGTGAACTAGATTATTGACTCTAGTGCAAGTGGGAGACTGTTGGAAATATGCCCTAGAGGCAATAATAAATTAGTTATTATTATTATATTTCATTGTTCATGATAATCGTTTATTATCCATGCTAGAATTGTATTGATAGGAAACTCAGATACATGTGTGGATACATAGACAACACCATGTCCCTAGTAAGCCTCTAGTTGACTAGCTCGTTGATCAATAGATGGTTACGGTTTCCTGACCATGGACATTGGATGTCGTTGATAACGGGATCACATCATTAGGAGAATGATGTGATGGACAAGACCCAATCCTAAGCCTAGCACAAGATCGTGTAGTTCGTTTGCTAAAGCTTTTCTAATGTCGAGTATCATTTCCTTAGACCATGAGATTGTGCAACTCCCGGATACCGTAGGAGTTCTTTGGGTTTGCCAAACGTCACAACGTAACTAGGTGGCTATAAATGTACACTACAGGTATCTCCGAAAGTGTCTGTTGGGTTGGCACGAATCGAGACTGGGATTTGTCACTCCGTGTAAACGGAGAGGTATCTCTGGGCCCACTCGGTAGGACATCATCATAATGTGCACAACGTGACCAAGGAGTTGATCACGGGATGATGTGTTACGGAACTTGTAAAGAGACTTGCCGGTAACGAGATTGAACAAGGTATCGGGATACCGACGATCGACTCTCGGGCAAGTACAATACCGCTGGACAAAGGGAGTTGAATACGGGATTGATTGAATCCTCGACATCGTGGTTCATCCGATGAGATCATCGTGGAAAATGTGGGAGCCAACATGGGTATCCAGATCCCGCTGTTGGTTATTGACCGGAGAGTCGTCTCGGTCATGTCTGCGTGTCTCCCGAACCCGTAGGGTCTACACACTTAAGGTTCGGTGACGCTAGGGTTGTAGAGATATTAGTATGCGGTAACCCGAAAGTTGTTCGGAGTCCCGGATGAGATCCCGGACGTCACGAGGAGTTCCGGAATGGTCCGGAGGTAAAGATTTATATATGGGAAGTCCTATTTTGGCCACCGGAAAATGTTCGGGATTTTTCGGTATTGTACCGAGAAGGTTCTAGAAGGTTCCGGAGTGGGGCCCACCTGCATGGGGGGACCCACATGAACGTGGGTAGTGGGGGCAAGGCCCCACACCCCTGGTCAAGGCGCACCAAGATCCCCCCTTAGAAGGAATAAGATCATATCCCGAAGGGATAAGATCAAGATCCCTAAAAAAGGGGGATAACAATCGGTGGGGAAGGGAAATGATGGGATTTCTTTCCCCCACCTTTGCCAACGCCCAAATGGACTTGGAGGGCAAGAAACCAGCCCCTCCACCCCTATATATAGTGGGGAGGCACATGGGAACCGGTACCCTAGCCCCTGGCATCTCCCTCTCCCCTCGTAACACCTCTCTCTCTCGCTGAGCTTGGTGAAGCCCTGCCGAGATCCCCGCTGCTTCCACCACCACGCCGTCGTGCTGCTGGATCTCCATCAACCTCTCCTTCCCCCTTGCTGGATCAAGAAGGAGGAGACGTCGCTCCCAACCGTACGTGTGTTGAACGCGGAGGTGCCGTCCGTTCGGCGCTAGGATCATCGGTGATTTGGATCACGACGAGTATTACTCCATCAACCCCGTTGACTTGAACGCTTCCGCTTAGCGATCTACAAGGGTATGTAGATGCACACTCCTCTCTCTCATTGCTAGATGACTCCATAGATTGATCTTGGTGATGCGTAGAAAATTTTAAAATTCTGCTACGATCCCCAACATCAGATCTGTTTCAGCAAATGCACTTTTGTCATTTTTGCCATGATTAATGTGTGCATGATATTATCCTGAGCCCTACATGAGTTTTGAAATATTCCATGTTATCTTTACAGGGGTGTACGCCATGTATTTTTGTGATCTTTGTGGTGACTAGCACAAGCATGTAAAGTAGCTTGCTCAATGATGCTTATTTCAGGGACTTAGAATTCCACAAAGTCCTTGCCCTGTTATTATTTTTATGCCATATGTTCATGTTGTTTCCTAGTGATCCGTGCCTCTTTTGAGCATGATCACTAAGGATGCTTTGTAGATAATGTTGTGCTCTATCCATCCATGTCTTTGTTTGCAATTATGGAGCACCCTAGCTTGAGTCAATCAAGCTCTACGTTTGCTATAAAGTATTCCTGGCATATTGTTAACATGTTTAGCAATTTTGCCGAGCTTGTTGTTGTTGATCCATGCATGCTATGTTGTTGTTCTTGCCATTTCTAGCTTCTATGCCATGTCTATTTGCTGGGTGTATGCTTAGTTTGTCATGCAATGCCTCGTAGTGAGTGCATTGAGCTCGTAAATATGCCTACTTGTTATCTGTTTTGCCATGCTCCAGTTTTTCACTAAGTCTGAATCTGTTTATGTTTTTGCTATGTTCACATGCTTGTAATTGTATTTTATGATCCCTTTTGGCTCATGGTCACTAAGGGACTTTTGTTATATGCTTTGAGTAGCTTCATGCCATGCCTTGATTTGCCATGATAAGTTCCTGTAGCATGTAGTTTTCATGCTCTAAAGATTGCTTCCTGATGATAAATTCCTGACATGCTGTTAATTTCACCAAGTCTGAAACCTGTTATCTTTTTCATTTTTGCCATGCTTGGTTGAGCTTGCTATTGAGTGAATTAGCCGTAGCTCAGTGTTCATATTTTGTCAAGCATCATGAGTGGATCCCTGCCATGTCTTTTGTTGCCATGTTTGAGTGGAGTAGCTTATTTATCTTGATGCATTTAGAAGGCTACTTGCTGTTTACCGCAGACCGGTGCCATATTTATTTTGCTTGTCATTTCCAAACCGTGCATCCGATTCCGGTGATCTTTATATCGATTTCAACCAAAATCACCTACCCTTTCCAGTGGCACTCTTGGTTTTCTAAGTTGAGGCCAGGTTCTATCATTCCTTTGCAAATCATGCATATGCATCACATATCGCATCCCGCATATCATACCATGTTTGCATCATGTTGTTTGAGCATTGCACATGGTTGATTGTGTCCCTTTTGCTTGTTGTTCTTGTTTGGGTAGAGCCGGGAGACAAGTACGTGATCTAGGAGCCCGTTGAGTACACTTACAAGGATCAAGGCAACTCTGAGAACTTTGCAGGCGAGATGACCATACCCTCGAAATCACTTCTATCTTTGCTTGCTAGATGCTCGCTCTTTCGCTATGCCTATGCTACGATACCTACCACTTGCTTATCATGCCTCCCACATTTCCATGTCAAACCTCTAACCCACCTTGTCCTAGCAAAACTTTGTTTGGCTATGTTCCCGCTTTGCTCAGCCCCTCTTATAGCGTTGCTAGTTGCAGGTGAAGATTGGAGATCGTTCCTTGTTGGAACTTGTTTATTGTTGGGATATCACCATATTTTCTTGTTTATCTTAATGCACCTATATACTTGGTTAAGGGTGGAAGGCTCTGCCTTATGCCTGGTATTTTGTTCCACTCTTGCCGCCCTAGTTTCTGTCATATCGGTGTTATGTTCCCGGATTTTGCGTTCCTTACACGGTTGGGTTATAATGGGAACCCCTTGACAGTTCGCCTTGCATAAAACTCCTCCAGCAATGCCCAACATTGGTTTTACCATTCGCCACCTAGCCTCTTTTTCCCTTGGGTTTCCGGAGCCCGAGGGTCATCTTTATTTAAACCCCCCTGGGCCAGTGCTCCTCTGAGTGTTGGTCTGACCGAGTAGACTGCGGGGCCACCTCGGGGCAACTTGAGGGTTGGTTTTACTCGTAGGATGTCTCATCTGAGTGTGCCCTGAGAACGAGATATGTGCAGCTCCTATCGAGATTTGTCGGCACATTCGGGCGGTGTTGCTGGACTTGTTTTACCATTGTCGAGATGTCTTGTAACCGGGACGCCGAGTCTGATCGGATTGTCTTGGGAGAAGGAATATCCTTCATTGACCGTGAGAGCTTGTGATGGGCTAAGTTGGGACTCCCCTGCAGGGATTTGAACTTTCGAAAGCCGTGCCCGCGGTTATGGGAAGATGGGAATTTGTTAATGTCCGGTTGTAGAAAACCTGAAACTTAACTTAATTAAAATGCACCAACCGCGTGTGTAACCGTGATGGTCTCTTCTCGGCGGAGTCCGGGAAGTGAACACGGTGTTGGAGTAATGCTTGACGTAGGTTGTTCTAGGATCACTTCTTGATCATAGTTGTTCGACCATGCCTTTGCCTTCTCTTCTCGCTCTCTTTTGCGTATGTTAGCCACCATATACGCTAGTCGCTTGCTGCAGCTCCACATCATACCTTTACCTTACATATAAGCTTAAATAGTCTTGATCGCGAGGGTGAGAGATTGCTGAGTCCCCGTGACTCACAGATTACTTCCAAAACCAGATGCAGGGACCGATGATACCGCTCCAGGTGATGCATTTGAGCTCAAGTGGGAGTTCGATGAAGACTCTCGTCGTTACTACGTGTCTTTTCCAGATGTTCAGTAGTGGTGCCCAGTTGGGGCGATCGGGGACTTTGTCGCATTTGGGGGTTGTTCTTCATTTTGGTTCCGTAGTCGGACCTTGAGTGTATTGGATGACTGTAATGTTATTTATGTATTTGTGTGACGTGGCGAGTGTAAGCCAACTATGTATCCCTTTCCCCTTTATTTATTTACATGGGTTGTTGTGAAGATTATCTCACTTGCGACATTGCTTTCAATGCGGTTATGCCTCTAGGTAGTGCTTCGACACGTGGGAGATATAGCCGCATCGAGGGCGTTACAAGTTGGTAATCAGAGCCTTCTCCGACCTTAGGAGCCCCCTGCTTGATCGAATCGCTAGCGTTGTTGAGTCTAGCAAAATGTTTTGAGTCATTTAGGATTTATATATATTGGAGAGTAGGACTTCTTTTTACTCCTCAGTCCCTTCGTCGATCTGGTGAGGCATCCTGACGTAGAGTTTTGACTCTTCTCTTCTCAAATTTCACTAATTTTTTTTAGGATCATGCGGGTATCTTGGAATCGTTCCGATGGTTTTGTGACGAGAACATTGTTCTTGGTGCCTCCTGACATTGAGGGGTTGTGGCAGTGTCCCGAGGAGTTGCGCTCCGAGGTGTTGTCGTCACAATTTTATTGTTGAGATTCTGGAATACCTGAGTTTCGCCGACATCAAAAATCTCTTTTATGCAGTTGTTGGTGAGATAACCTCTTACGCCACCCAGTACTGGTGCGGGAGTTCAGGAGTATTGACATAACTTGTATAACGGATGCTTTTTGAAGGTTGAGGTAAATGATTGCCGAAGGTTTCTTGGTTATGTGTTGAAGGATGGATACAGCTGGATGTAGGATTTGTTAGTTTTGGGTGAGATATTATGCTTCCCCTGTATCCCCAACACCTGATTGCATAACTGGAAAGTTTCGGGAGTTTATAAGGTGGAATTCAAGTAGCTCTTAGGATATCTTTCCGACAGATGTATGATATGAAATGGGGGTTCGACGTCTAGTGGTCCGCCTATCCACGGT
This sequence comes from Triticum urartu, assembly GCF_003073215.2. Taxonomy (NCBI): domain Eukaryota; kingdom Viridiplantae; phylum Streptophyta; class Magnoliopsida; order Poales; family Poaceae; genus Triticum; species Triticum urartu. The sequence continues at coordinate 596,506,575 of NC_053025.1, forward strand.
TGGTTTTACAGTGGTATCGTTGTGTCTTAAAGAGTCCTTGGCTATGCTGACTCGGGGATGCTTCATATGTCATGTGCACTGCCTTGTACATGATGGTGCTGTACGATCGAGCCCGTGTGGGCCCCACCATGAAAACTTCGGACGAAATCTCTATCATATGTTTGTTCCGTCTTATTTTGCAAGTCAATCCTTTGTTTTGTTTTCAGTTGTGGTATTCGAGTTGCTTCGAAGTCAAATGTGGAATCCATACCTTTCCTAAGCGGTGTTCTCATATTCCTATGTGAATGCAATCCTTCTTGATCTTCGAGCTTGCCACCTTCAATTTCTTCTGAACCGGTTTGCTTCTCGTCAAGTGGATTCGATCTTTTTCAACATCCGCAAGATCAACTCAAGTCTTCTCAATGTTGTTTGCTTCATCCATCTCCAAGTTGCCTTTGTTTTCCCACCCGCCCACCCTTGTTGCTTCAAGGACTCGGATTCCTTAATCGAGTATCCATCTTATTCATGTGAAGTCTCTCCATTCTTTCAATCAACGTTCTTACCCGGTGGTTCTCATGAAGATGCTCTACTAGTTCATTATTCTTCATTCTTTTCCTTCTCCGGTGTTTTCAATTCAAACGTTATTGATCATATCTTTTTCCTCGTTTCAGATACCTTCTCATGACGGTACTCTTCATATTAATTCATTTCTCGCTATTCAATTGTTCCGGAGTGCTCAATATATCTAGAAGATTCGTGTTTCCACTTTGCATTCGTTCAAGCTTTTGGGAGGTTGTTATCTCATTCTAGCCATTTAAATCTTACCGGTGCATTCTCTCTTTTAAATCGTTCTACGGTGTTTTCTTTTGAGTGGGCCCATAACCCACAAGTCTTTTTCCAGGATCTTACCTGACTCTTCTAATTTTACCGGAGCTATTCTCAAATCTTTTAAAGTTTGACGTAAGAATGAATTATCATCAGTCAAATGTCTTCTTCAAGATCTGTCGAAATCTTTTCATCCTTGGCTCAACCTCTTCGCTTTTGATTCTTCCGGAGTGTCTAAACAATTCTTGGTGATGTTTCCCGTCGTCATTCTCGGATTTTGAAGACCGAAGAAGAGCTTTTCCTCCATATCTTATCCGTTCTCTCAAAGATTCATGATGCTAGCTTACCGCCATCCTCTCATAATTGTTTTGATTGTGAGAATTCTTTTCACCCACCCGGAGCATTTCATGAGTTGTTCCCATTTCTTTCCTCCGATGGCCATCTTTTCAAATATCATTCATTCTAGCTTTCAGCTCCCGTTTCTCCAAATCATACCGGTGCATCGTTCAAGTGATCTCTAATCAGCTCGTGATCTCTTCGTTCTCATGTATCAAATTTTTCACTAAAGTATCTTCATTCATTATCCAATTCTTACCCGGTGATTCATCCCTTTACTTCGTTCATTTTCAATCCTTATGGTGGTTCGTTCAAGAGTTCTCTTACTTGGTTATCATATCAATTTATTCGTTCTTCCAAATCCTAACGGTGGTTCGTGGAAGACATTCTCAAGTTTATGTTATATCTCTCTTAATTTTTTCTATGAGAATAAGTAATATGCCAAATCCATTGATTGTCATCAATTTAATTGGTGAAGGATAAGAATAATGTAATTCTTATTCTTGTTTCATCGAGTGAACTCAATTCCCTATTCCGGAGGCTCATCAAAATCCTGATTTCAATTGTTTCATCTTCTATTTTCCCGGAGTTCCAACCTCTTTCAATTATTTCATCACGAAGATCCATATATATCATCGCAAGCCTTCACCTTGCGTTTTCAATTTCTCCTTCCTTTCGTTTGATCATCCTTTTGTTACCGGAGTTCTTCATCAAGGTTCTACATGATGGTTCATCAAAGATTTAATTCCTTTTTGAAGTGTTCATCGAGATTCTTTTCAGAGGAACTCAAGCATTGTTCATCTTGCAATCCGGAGTGCAATTCTTTCTTCCGTATCATTAGAGGTGGTATTATGTCATTCTTGATAATTTGAGTTCATGTTCCATGATTCACATGTTGTGAAGAATGAGATATTTTAAACCCATCAATCTCATCATTGGAGTTATCTTGGGTTATAGTTCACCTAAAGCCTTCCCTAAGGATTGTTGCTATTTATGGTGCTCATAAATGACCCAAGTTCTTCATCTTTCCTCCCGGTGAAATATTATCTCATCTCCTTGTTCATATCAATCCAATTCTTTTCCCGTTAGTGGCAGAATTTCACCTCATAGTTTTGAGTTGTTCTCCATAAGCCCACTACAAGATTATTCTTTTCGTTGTTTGTTTTTTTCCAACAACTCCGTTCGAACCTTCTCCTAAAGATGCTTTGGCAAGCTCATTTGGGGTAGAAGATATTGTTACTCCTCCATTCATTCCATTCCATCCTCTCATTTCTTCCGGAGGCATTGTGATGTTGCTCTCTGCAAACCTTCTTCTCGTTCTTGTCAGGATCTTGTTTTTTTCGCGCTTATCCTTTTAACCGGAGTGTTGTGACCTTTTTGCTCAAGTTATTTTCTCCTTATCGAGCATTGCACCTCTTTTCAACCGGAGTGCTGTCTAAGATCTTTCTTACCCCTTGTTCCATTCATTCAATAGTTCCGGAGGCAGTGTGTTGTGATTTCATCAAGTATCTTCTCATCTTATCAAGTTCTTATTCAATTCCTTCCATTTCCAACCAGAGTGTTGTCGTATTTGATCTCTATCGTTTCGTGTGCTCCTTCTTTCAACCAGAGTGTTTGCATGTGCTTCTTGTTCATTGCAACCTTTATTCTTATGTCTTTCAACCTACAAGGTTCTAGTATTGATCCTTGTTCCTCTTTTCTAACGGAGTGTTTTCAAATTCGTTCATCTCCGTTGTATTCTTCCTTTCTATGGCTTAACCTTTTCAAGGTTCTTTGGTTTCACTCGTTTGTCAAAGAATCAACTTAGTTTTACCTCTTCTCTTTCTCTTCCGTTTTCCCTGCGGTGCCATTCTAGATCTCGGGACGAGATCTTCTCGTAGTGGTGGAGTGTTGTAACGCCCCGAGCCCGATGTGCCAGGTGTCTTCCAGTTATTCGTTGTTGTTGCCTTGTCATTGCTTGCGTCTCATGCATCTCATATCATGTCATCATGTGCATTGCATTTGCATACGTGTTCGTCTCATGCATTCGAGCATTTTCCCCGCTGTCTGTTTTGCATTCCGGCGCTCCTATGTCACCCGGTGTCCCTTTCTACCTCTTTTCGTTTGTGGGTGCTAAACATTTTCGGATTGGACCGAGACTTGTCATGCGGCCTTGGTTTACTACCGGTAGACCGCCTGTCAAGTTTCATGCCATTTGGACTTCGTTTGATACTCCAACGGTTAACCGAGGGATCGAAAAGGCCTCGTGTTTGTTGCAGCCCAACACCCCTCCAAAGTGGCCCAAAACCCACCTAATCCCCTTCCATCATCTAGAGGGTTCGATCACGATCACGATCGCGTGGCCGTAAACCGCACCTCATTTGGAGCTTCCTAGCTCCCTCTACCTCTATAAATAGACCCCTCCATTTCATTTCCGGATCCCTACAACCCTAACCCTAAAAATCAGCTCCACCTCGCCGCCGGACGTGTCTGATTTGGACCGGGACGCGTCCGCCCGCCGCCGCCGACCAATAGGACACCGCCAAGTGTCCCCTGCGGTGCCCACTTCGTCGCACCCGCCGCCGGCCCGGGCCAGCCCAGGCGGGGCCCTCCAAGCCCATCGACCGGGCCGCGCCCCCGCGCCCGACGCCGCCGCCTGTCTCCCTCACCGCACCGCCCGCAAGCTGCCGAGCGCCGCCCGCCGCCGGAGTTGCTCCACCCCGCCGCCTCCTCCACGCCAGAGCGCGTCGCGCCTCGCAGCCGCATCCCCGACGCCGACGAGCACCACTCCTTGCCGCCCTCTGTCGCCGGAGTCTTCCCTAGCTCCGGCTGGTCCTCTTCTCCACGCCGACATCGACTTCGGCCGTCCCCCGCATCAAGTCCGGCCATCGCGGCCATTAACCCTGACGAACTTCGAACCTTGTGATGCTACAGTTCCATGGCCGATCCAGATCTGGGAAACCCTAATCACCTCGGTTGACTTTCTCCTCTCTCTCTCCATAATTTTTATGCGAACTTCATCATGCCATAACTCTGCATCCGTGGCTCCGATTCGTGCGTGTAGCATATCAAAGTGTTCGTCTCAATGAGTACATCATTTCATCTCATTGCATCATTTCCATTTGAGCTCATCTTGATGCCCGAAATGCTGTTGGAAGAGGGCTATGTGATGATAGTTTCAGATCTGTTTCAGCAAATGCACTATTGTCGTTTTTGCCATGATTAATGTGTGCATGATATGATCTTGAGCTCTACATGTGTTTTGAAATATGCCATGTTATCTTTACAGGGGTGTATGCCATGTATTTTTGTGATCTTTGTGGTGACTAGCACAAGCATGCAAAGTAGCTTACTCAATGATGCTGATTTCAGGGACTTAGAATTCCACCAAGTCCTTGCCCTGTCATTATTTTTATGCCATATGTTCATGTTGTTTCCTAGTGATCCGTGCCTCTTTTGAGCATGATCAATAAGGATGCTTTGTAGATAATGTTGTGTTCTATCCATCCATGTCTTTGTTTGCAATTATGGAGCACCCTAGCTTGAGTCAATCGAGCTCTACTTTTGCTATAAAATGTTCCTGGCAGATTGTTAACATGTTTAGCATTTTGCCGAGCTTGTTGTTGTTGATCCGTGCATGCTATGTTGTTGTTCTTGCCATGTCTAGCTTCTATGCCATGTCTATTTGCTGGGTGTATGCTTAGTTTGTCATGCAATGCCTCGTAGTGAGTGCATCGAGCTCGTAAACATGCCTACTCGTTATCTGTTTTGCCATGCTCCAGTTTTTCACCAAGTCTGAATCTGTTTATGTTTTTGCTATGTTCACATGCTTGGAATTGTATTTTATGATCCCTTTTGGCTCATGGTCACTAAGGGACTTTTGTTATATGCTTTGAGTAGATTCATTCCATGCCTTGCTTTGCCATGATATGTTCCTGTAGCATGTAGTTATCATGCTCTAAACATTCCTGACATGCTGTTATTTTCACGAATCTGAAACCTGTTATATTTTGCACTTTTGCCATGCTTGTTTGAACCTGTTAATGAGTGAATTAGCCGTAGCTCAGTGTTCATATTTTGTCAAGCATCATGAGTGGATCCCTGCCATGTATTTTGTTGCTATGTTTGGGTGCTGTAGCATATTTATCTTGATGCATTTAGATGGCTACTTGCTGTTTATCGCAGACCGGTGCCATATTTGTTTTGCTTGCCATTTACAAACCGTGCATCCGATTCCGGTGATCTTTATATCAATTTCAACCGAAATCAACTCCTCTTTCCAGTGGCACTCTTGGATTTCCAAGTTGAGGCCAGGTTCAATTCATTCCTTTGCAAATCATGCATATGCATCACATATCGCATCCCGCATATCATACCATGTTTGCATCATGTTGTTTGAGCATTGCACATGGTTGATTGTGTTCCTTTTGCTTGTTGTTCTTGTTTGGCTAGAGCCGGGAGACGAGTACGTGATCGAGGAGCCCGTTGAGTATGCTTACGAGGATCAAGGCAACCCTGAGAACTTTGCAGGCAAGATGACCATACCCTCGAAATCACTTCTATCTTTGCTTGCTAGATGCTCGCTCTTTCGCTATGCCTATGCTACGATACCTACCACTTGCTTATCATGCCTCCCACATTTCCATGTCAAACCTCTAACCCACCTTGTCCTAGCAAAACTTTGTTTGGCTATGTTCCCGCTTTGCTCAGCCCCTCTTATAGCGTTGCTAGTTGCAGGTGAAGATTGGAGATCGTTCCTTGTTGGAACTTGTTTATTGTTGGGATATCACCATATTTTCTTGTTTATCTTAATGCACCTATATACTTGGTTAAGGGTGGAAGGCTCTGCCTTATGCCTGGTATTTTGTTCCACTCTTGCCGCCCTAGTTTCTGTCATATCGGTGTTATGTTCCCGGATTTTGCGTTCCTTACACGGTTGGGTTATAATGGGAACCCCTTGACAGTTCGCCTTGCATAAAACTCCTCCAGCAATGCCCAACATTGGTTTTAACATTCTCCACCTAGCCTCTTTTTCCCTTGGGTTTTCGGAGCCCGAGGGTCATCTTTATTTAAACACCCCTGCGCCAGTGCTCCTCTGAGTGTTGGTCCGACCGAGTAGACTGCGGGGCCACCTCGGGGCAACTTGAGGGTTGGTTTTACTCGTAGGATGTCTCATCTGAGTGTGCCCTGAGAACGAGATATGTGCAGCTCCTATCGGGATTTGTTGGCACATTTGGGCGGTGTTGCTGGACTTGTTTTACCATTGTCGAGATGTCTTGTAACCGGGATGCCGAGTCTGAACGGATTGTCTTGGGAGAAGGAATATCCTTCGTTGACCGTGAGAGCTTGTGATGGGCTAAGTTGGGACTCCCCTGCAGGGATTTGAACTTCCGAAAGCCGTGCCCACGGTTATGGGCAGATGGGAATTTGTTAATGTCCAGTTGTAGAAAACCTGAAACTTAACTTAATTAAAATGCACCAACCGCGTGTGTAACCGTGATGGTCTCTTCTCGGCGGAGTCCGGGAAGTGAACACGGTGTTGGAGTAATGCTTGACGTAGGTTGTTCTAGGATCACTTCTTGATCATAGTTGTTCGCCCGTGCCTTCGCCTTCTCTTCTCGCTCTCTTTTGCGTATGTTAGCCACCATATATGCTAGTCGCTTGCTGCAGCTCCACATCATACCTTTACGTTACCTATAAGCTTAAATAGTCTTGATCGCGAGGGTGAGAGATTGCTGAGTCCCCATGACTCATAGATTACTTCCAAAACCAGATGCAGAGACTGATGATACCTCTCCAGGTGATGCGTTTGAGCTCAAGTGGGAGTTCAATGAAGACTCTCGTCGTTACTACGTGTCTTTTCCAGATGTTCAGTAGTGGTGCCCAATTGGGGCGATCGGGGACTTTGTCGCATTTGGGGGTTGTTCTTCATTTTGGTTCCGTAGTCGGACCTTGAGTGTATTGGATGAAGGTAATGTTATTTATGTATTTGTGTGACGTGGCAAGTGTAAGCCAACTATGTATCCCTTTCCCCTTTATTTATTTACATGGGTTGTTGTGAAGATTACCTCACTTGCGACATTGCTTTCAATGCGGTTATGCCTCTAAGTCATGCTTCGACACGTGGGAGATATAGCCGCATCGAGGGCGTTACACCGGAGCCCCGAACGTACTCCAGATCAGCCCTCCCGAGAGGTTTTAGGGCTTGGCGGTGGTGCCGTATCGTAAAACGCGATGATTTCTTCTCTCTGATTTTTCTCTCCTTGAAACACAATATATGGACTTGGAGTTGGAGTCGGAGAGGCAACAGGGGGTCCACGAGGTAGGGGGGCGCACCCTATTGGGGCAGGCGCGCCCCCACCCTCGTGGACAGGTGGTGGGCCCCCTGGCATTCATCTTTTGCAGGTATTTTTCATATTTTCTGAAAAGCCGCCCCGTGAAGTTTCAGGTCATTCCGAGAACGTTTGTTTCTGCACATAAATAACACCATGGTAATTCTGCTGAAAACAGTGTTAGTCCGGGTTAGTTCCATTCAAATCATGCAAGTTAGAGTCCAAAACAAGGGCAAAAGTGTTTGGAAAAGTAGATACGACGGAGATGTGTCAATCTCCGTTGGGTCATTGTTGATGCAAGGGAAAAGTGCGAAAGTGAAAAGGAGAAGCTGAAGTTCGATCGCATGTTAGAGGGTCACAAAAAAGGGTTGTACCCCAATTGCGAAGATGGCAACACAAAGCTCGGCACCGTACTGGAATTGCTGCAGTGGAAGGTAGAGAATGTTGTGCCTGACAACGGATTTGAGAAGCTACTGAAAATATTGAAGAAGAAGCTTCCAAAGGATAACGAATTGCCCGACAGTACGTACGCAGCAAAGAAGGTCGTATGCCCTCTAGGATTGGAGGTGGAGAAGATACATGCATGCCCTAATGACTGCATCCTCTACCGCGGTGCGTACAAGGATTTGAACGCATGCCCGGTATGCGGTGCATTGCGGTATAAGATCAGACGAGATGACCCTCGTGATGTTGAGGGCGAGCCCCGCAGGAAGAGGGTTCCTGCGAAGGTGATGTGGTATGCTCCTATAATACCACGGTTGAAACGACTATTCAGAAACCAAGAGCATGCCAAGTTTATGCGATGGCACAGTGAGGACCGTAAGAAAGACGGGGAGTTGAGAGCACCCGCTGACGGGTCGCAGTGGAGAAAAATCGGGAGAAAGTACTGGGCTCAGTTTACCGGTGACCCAAGGAACGTATGGTTTGGTTTAAGCGTTGATGGCATTAATCCTTTCGGGGAGCAGAGCAGCAATCACAGCACCTGGCCCGTGACTCTATGTACGTATAACCTTCCTCCTTGGATGTGCATGAAGCGGAAGTTCATTATGATGCCAATTCTCATCCAAGGCCCTAAGCAACCCGACAACGACATTGATGTGTACCTAAGGCCATTAGTTGAAGAACTTTTATAGCTGTGGAATGGAAATGGTGTACATGCGTGGGATGAGCACAAACAGGTGGAATTTAACCTGCATGCGTTGCTGTTTGTAACCATCAATGATTGGCCCGCTCTCAGTAATCTTTCAGGACAGACAAACAAGGGATACTACGCATGCACGCACTATTTAGCTGACACCGAAAGTATATACCTGGACAGATGCAGGAAGAATGTGTATCTGGGCCATCGTCGATTTCTCCCGACCAACCATCAATGTCGAAAGAAAGGCACGCATTTCAAAGGCGAGGCAGATTACCAGAAGAAGCCCGCCATGCGTACCGGTGATCATGTACTTGATATGGTATCTGATTTACACGTAATATTTGGAAAGGGTCCCGGCGGACTAGCTGTATCGAATGACTCTTCAATCAACGTGATGCACGTGACGAAGAACCTTTGCGTGAACCTATTAGGATTCTTGGGCGTGTATGGGAAGACAAAAGATACACCTGAGGCACGGGAGGATCTGCAACGTTTGCACGAAAAAGACGGCATGCCTCCAAAGCAGTATGAAGGTCGTGCCAGCTACGCTCTTACCAAAAAAGAGAAAGAAATCTTTTTTGAATGCCTGCTCAGTATGAAGGTCCCGACTGGCTTCTCGTCGAATATAAAGGGAATAATAAATATTCTAGAGAAAAAGTTCCAGAACCTAAAATCTCATGACTGCCATGTGGGTCAGATAATAGGTAAAATACGACCAACCTTTTTTGTTTAATTCCTTTTTCTGTACTTCATCATGTGTTTTTTCCTTTCTGCTTGTTTTTTTGCTTTTGTTTAGTACAATCTATTTTTCTTTCTTCACAGTCCAACAATAATAAACCATAGCAGCAACTACCTCATCACAACTTTCTATGGGGCAACCAATTCGGGAGTGGCAAAAAAACTACTATCTATGAGCCAGAAATTGATGGCTTTGCCTGAGGGGACGATACAGCCAGAAAATGATGGCTTTGCAAATGGAAAATGACAAATGGTGCATTATTACAGCAGTGACCCTAAGAACACGTGAGTCATCACGCTAATAAAACTAATACTGTATACTGGATACGCTAGCGGCTGCTACTTTTGATCATCCTTTTGTTTTGATAGATTTGGATGCCACTTCTTACTGTAGCAAGTTTTGCAGTTCTTGGTCATTACTTTTGTATGGGGTCTAGAAAGTCGCATGGCTATTTTGCCATTTATGTGTTTGGGCGACGTGCAACTGACCTGTACTCATCTACAGTGTGCTTATCCGATTTTGGGTGGTTATTCTCCTTATTTTTTCACATAGTATGCACCTCTCTTGACTATTCGTGGCATGTCTGGTTGTTTTGATGCACGCACCATATCTATGGGTTTGTTATTAGTTTTCTTGTAGGATTAGTCTATGTAGTGCATTCTTATGAGCCCAACTTTCATGCTCCTTTAGCAGTTCATTTAGTAGGCAGAGTTTCAGAGGTGCGGTGATTTCTCTGATTCTTTGGTTGTTATGCTAAGATTTTCCCCAATTTCCCTGAACTTTTTGATTTTGTAGGGTTCTTGTGGATAGTGCTGGTTGTTCTAGGGCATTGGAGTGGGCCAACTGCTGATGATGGGCAAGATGGAGCTGCTCGGTTGTGACCATGAGGTGAGCTCCTTTTCTTATTTATTTTTCTTATTTTTTTGTGATTGGTTGATTGTTCGCAAGATAGGTTGTATTTTTGCGGCATATCACTGCGTTTTGTCTGTTTGTGTAGACCTTATCCTATTTTATTTTCGGCTGTTTGATGAGAGGTCAGAGCGACAAATCTGAAGCGGCTGGTCCCTGGTAAGTGTTCCATGTACTAGGATTTTGCTTCCTGGTTTTTAATTAATGATAGAATGATGCTTCTTCTCATGTTGTATGCTAGAACAATCCTATGTTTTGTGCATCTCCCTTTTTATTTTGATAGCAAGATGCTCTTAATTTTCTTACGAGTTTGGTAGCTCAGTGCAATTACATGATTATTATCGAGCCCATGTATATTTAAAGCAACGCAGAATGTGGTTTTTTTCCATTTTTATAGAATTTGGTCCAAAAGTATGTGGTGTACAATTCATGGAAAACCTAACTGGGTTAATAAAAATGTAATCTGATTTAGTGTTACCCAACGAGATCTTTATTTGTGCTTTATAAAGTCAGATTAATTTTGACTTTTCAGTTGTATGCTTTGTAGGTCATTATACTGACGCATGGTGCTATAATTAGAGAGAATTCCTTATTTGGAACTTTCTTAAAATTTGCTTTCCTATTTGACCTAAAATAAAATTTTCTATCCTATTTGCCATCTAAAGTAAATTTTGTTCCTTATATGACATTTTGTCCATTTTAGATACAAACGGTGTTAAGTCTGACGTGAAAAGACCGTTTTGCCCCTAAATGCAAAGCCAGCCACAAACAAGCACACGGATAGCTTGATTGATTCTTGTACGCGCTTCACAAAATTTCTAATAGTGGCACACATACGTACAAGTGAATGCCTTGGCTAGCTTCAACTAGATCAATTAGATCGATTGTTTCTTGATAGAATCGCACGACTTTATGTGCCTGCCTCTCAGTCTGGGCCAGCATCTGTTCTCCGGCCGCGCGGTTGGCTGCCGTCACTCCCAGGTACCGGGCCCTGTGCGTGCTATACCGTTGCTCCCAGGTACCGGGCCATGTGCATGCGTTCTTGTCGTCCTCGCTTGCCTGTCTAGTGTGTATTGTATGGCTGTCGGTATGCGTCATGTACTACTCCCTCCGTCCGAAAATACTTGTCATCAAAATGGATAAAAAGAAATGTATCTAGAACTAAAATATATCTAGATACATCTCCTTTTATCCATTTTGATGACAAGTATTTCTGAACGGAGGGAGTACTACAATATTTATTTCTAGGATTTATTATGCGCATCGTACTAGTCCTGAGATCAGTTAGTTAGAAGAATTAGTAGTACTAGCACAAATGCCCGTGCATTGCAACGGGAGACATTTTTACACGTCTTATGCCTCAATCAGTCTCCTCGTCTTATCATCTCAGTCTGCACTCCTTGTTCTCGTCTCAGTCTGTGCTCCATATTATTTTGTGTTAATTAGAGTTTTTGTTTCATATTTCTTTGACTGATTTATGTCCATATTCCTTACAACTACTCCGTATTTTGTCTCATTTCCTTTCCTTCTTTTTATTATTGTCCCTCAATTCCTTTCCTTCCTCTTTCCTAGCACGTAGGGAATTAGCAAGATCCAGTCCTCATAGCTATCGCTTCTACAGTGATCAAGTCTGCTGCAAATGGAATGAATTTACACCGAGCCACCAGAAAATTAGCTCTATCATCCTTGAGTATAGCCGCCGTAGCTCCGAGTCTTTCGTTTGTGAAAAATATTGCATCAACATTTGGTTTAGTGATACTCAGGTTTGCCTTACACCACCTGGCTTCAGGTATACTTGGTGAACGGAGTGATGAATTCTGATGATTGCTTGCAATTGACAAGACCAAAACTGACCATCTCCATGCTACCAGAACCGCTTCATTGTGCATAATTTGTCCGCGGATCCACCACAAGTACCAACCTCTGGCTGCTATCTCTTGTTTGAAATTCAAAGTTGGATGTATAGCTAGGTGTTCCTATGAAAGAGCTAAGATGTGTTCGAATATAATAGAACCCGATCTATCCCAAAGCGGGTCCACATGACTCACGCATTTGTGCACATGAATAGTAGATGTCAGATGTCCTCCACCCATTGATGACAAATAGGGCAGAATCCGTATGCACTAGTAGAAAAAGGGGCTTTCGTTCGAGCCTGGCCAGCCCATTAGTCCCGGTTCTTCCATGAACCGGGACCAATGGATGCATTCATCCCGGTTCGTGAGCCCAGGGGGCCAGCCGGGGCCTCGTGGGCATTGGTCCCGGTTTGTATGGACCCATATGTCCCGGTTCCAGGCACGAACCGGGACCAATGGGCCTCGCTCCTGGCCCACAAACATAGGTCCCGGTTCTTGGCTCGAACCAGGACAGAAGGCTGGGCTTTAGTCCCGGTTCCAGCCATGAACCGGGACAAATTAGCTTCCCATATATACCCCATCGCCGGTGAGCAGAGCACTCCACAGTGCTCTGTTTTTTGCTGGCCGACGAGGAAGGGCATTTGGGTGCTCTAGCTCACCTCTTATGCATGTGAGGTGTTCGATGAAATTCCTGAGCCACATTAGTTAAGCTTTCTCCTCTCGAAGCTCGACCTTGGAGCTCCATTTTTTCCGAGATTTGTCTAGGTTTAGCGGTCCATCACACCCCGTCCTCGTCTTCACCGCCGTCTATCGCCCGCGCTGATCTCGTCGCCGGCACCACCGTGGTGAGCCTCTTGTTCTTATCTTCTTTCTAAAAGAAAAAAAATCTTACTTTAGATAGATACTTGTCTAATGTTCTTAATTTTGACACACATAATTATATATAATGCACGCAGATGAACCGGCAATGGATGTACGGTGATAGACACACCTCCGAGTACATTAAGGGCGTGCGTAAATTTCTCGAAGTGGTTGAGGCAAACAAGCAGAATGGTTTTATGTGTTGTCCATGCCCTGATTGTGGGAATACGAGGTCTTACTCTAACAAGAAAATCCTTCACACCCACCTGCTTTATAAAGGTTTCATGCCACACTATAATGTTTGGACGATGCATGGAGAAATAGGGGTTATGATGGAAGACAGCGAAGAAGAAGAGGACGATGACAACTATGTGCCCCCTGAATACAGTGATGCTGCAACGGGGGAAGCTGAAGATCAAGAGGAACCAGACGATGTGCCCGATGATGATCTCTGATAACCCACAAGTATAGTGGATCGCAACAATTTTTGAGGGTAGAGTATTCAACCCAAATTTATTGATTCGACACAAGGGGAGCCAAAGAATATTCTCAAGTATTAGCAGATGAGTTGTCAATTCAACCACACCTGGAAACTTAATATCTGCAGCAAAGTGTTTAGTAGCAAAGTAATATGATAGTAGTGATAACGGTAGCAAAAGGTAACCATGGTAAAAGTAATGTTTTTTGTATTTTGTAGTGATGATAGCAATAGCAACGGGAAAGTAAATAAGGGAAGAACAATATATGGAAAGCTCGTAGGCAATGGATCGGTGATGGAGAATTATGCCGGATGTGGTTCATCATGTAACAGTCATAACCTAGGGTGACACAGAACTAGCTCCAGTTCGTCAATGTAATGTAGGCATGTATTCCGAATATAGTCATACGTGCTTATGGAAAAGAACTTGTATGACATCTTTTGTCCTACCCTCCCGTGGCAGCGGGGTCCTTACGGAAACTAAGGGATATTAAGGCCTCCTTTTAATAGAGAACCGGAACAAAGCATTAACACATAGTGAATACATGAACTCCTCAACTATGGTCATCACCGGTAATTATCCTGATTATTGTCACTTCGGGGTTAACGGATCATAACACATAATAGCTGACTATAGACTTGCAAGATAGGATCAAGAACACTCATATATTGATGAAAACATAATAGGTTCAGATCTAAAATCATGGCACTCGGGCCCTAGTGACAAGCATTAAGCATAGCAAAGTCATAGCAACATCAATCTCAGAACATAGTGGACACTAGGGATCAAACCCTAACAAAACTAACTCGATTACATGATAGATCCCATCCAACCCATCACCATCCAACAAGCCTACGATGGAATTACTCACGCACGGCGGTGAGCATCATGAAATTGGTGATGGTGGATGGTTGATGATGACGATGGCGACGGATTCCCTTCTCCGGAGCCCCGAACGGACTCCAGATCAGCCCTCCCGAGAGGTTTTAGGGCTTGGCGGTGGCTCCGTATCGTAAAACGCGATGATTTCTTCTCTCTGATTTTTTTCTCCTCGAAACACAATATATGGAGTTGGATTCGGAGTCGGAGAAGCAACAGGGGGCCCACGAGGTAGGGGGCGCGCCCTAGGGGGGCAGGTGCGCCCCCACCCCCATGGACAGGTCGTGGGCCCCCTGGCCTTCATCTTTTGCAGGTATTTTTCATATATTCTGAAAAGTCGCTCCCTGAAGTTTCAGGTCATTCCGAGAATGTTTGTTTCTGCACACAAATAACACCATGGTAATTCTGCTGAAAACAACGTCAGTCCGGGTTAGTTCCATTCAAATCATGCAAGTTAGAGTCCAAAACAAGGGCAAAAGTGTTTGGAAAAGTAGATACGACGGAGACGTATCAACTCCCCCAAGCTTAAACCTTTGCTTGTCCTCAAGCAATTTAGTTGACAAACTGAAAGTGATAAAGAAAAACTTTTACACACTCTGTTTGCTCTTGTTGTTGTAAATATGTAGAGCCAACATTCAAGTTTTCAGCAAAGATTATAACTAACCACATTTGCAATAACGCATAGGTCTCAAGTTTACTCATATCAATAGCATAATCAACTAGCGAGCCATAATAAAAAATCTCGGATGACAACACTTTCTCAAAACAATCATAATATAATACTCTTGAGACCGCAAAACATAAATGCAGAGCACCTTTAAAGACCAAGGACTGACTAGACATTGTAATTCATGGTAAAAGAGATCCAGTCAAGTCATACTCAATGTAAATTAACAATAATGAATGTAAATGACAGCAGTGCTCTCCAACTGGTGCTTTTTAATTAGAGGATGATGACTCAGCATAAAAGTAAATATATAGGCCCTTCGTAGAGGGAAGCAGGGATTTGTAGAGGTGCCAGAGCTCGGTTTTGAAACAGAGGTGAATAATATTTTGAGCGGTATACTTTCATTGTCAACATAACAACCAAGAGATGGTGATATCTTCCATGGTACACACATTATAGGCGGTTCCCAAACAGAATGGCAAAGTTTATACTCCCCCTTCCACCAACAAGCATCAATCCATGGCTTGCTCCAAACAACGAGTGCCTCCAACTAACAAGAGTCCCAGGGGGAGTTTTGTTTGCAATTATTTTGATTTAGTTTGCATAAAGCATGGGACTGGGCATCCCGGTGACGAGCCATTTATCTCGTGAGTGAGGAGCGGAGTCCACTCTTCTTGAGAATAACCCGCCTAACATGGAAGATACAGACAACCCTAGTTGATATATGAGCTATTAGAGCATACAAAACAAGATATTATTTGAAGGTTTAGAATTTGGCACATACAAATTTACTTGGAACGGCAGGTAGATATCGTATATAGGTAGGTGTGGTGGACTCATATGGAATAACTTTGGGGTTTAAGGGATTGGATGCATAAGCAGTATTCCCGCTTAGTACAGGTGAAGGCTAGCAAAATACTGGGAAGCGACCAGCTAGAGAGCGACAACAGTCATGAACATGCATTAAAATTAATCAACACTGAATGCAAGCATGAGTAGGATATAATCCACCATGAACATAAATATCGTGAAGGCTATGTTGATTTTGTTTCAACTACATGCGTGAACATGCGCCAAGTCAAGTCACTTAAATCATTTAGAGGAGGATACCACCCTGTCATACCACATCATAAACATCTCAATAGCATATTGGCACGCAAGGTAAACCATTATAACTCATAGCTAATCAAGCATGGCACAAGAAACTATGATCTCTAGTTGTCATTGCAAACATGTTTATTCATAATAGGCTGAATCAGGAACGATGAACTAATCATATTTACAAAAACAAAAGAGGTCGAGTTCATACCAGCTTTTCTCATCTCAGCCAGTCCATCATATATCATCATAATTGCCTTTCACTTGCACGACCGAACGATGTGAATAATAATAATAGTGCACGTGCATTGGACTAAGCTGGAATCTACAGGCATTCAATGAATAGGAGAAGACAAGGCAATACGGGCTGTTTTGTCAGATCAACAATAATGCAAATAAGAGCCACTTTAACAATTTAATCATGGTCTTCTCCTATCAACCCCCAAAGAAAAGAAAAGAAATAAAACTATTTACATGGGAAAGCTCCCAACAAGCAAAAGAAGAACAGGAAATATTTTTGGGTTTTCTTCTTTTTAATTACTACTACAAGCATGGAAATTAAACTGATTAAAACCTACAACTAATTTTTTTGGTTTTTCTTAAGGTTTATTAAACACACAAGAAGAAAGCATAAAAAGGGAAATAAACTAGCGTGGATGATACAATGAAAAAGTGTGAGCACCGACATCTAGCAATGAGTGTGTGAACATAAATGTAATGTCGGTGGGAAATACGTACTCCCCCAAGCTTAGGCTTTTGGCCTAAGTTGGTCTATGGCCACGGCTGGCCTGGCGGATATCCATAATAGTAGCTGGGGTCGTACTGCGATGCAGCGGCTATCGCTTGCTGAGCTGCAGCGTGGCGATGAGCGGCCTCCGCTCTCCTCTCGTACTCATCTGCCTCCTCTATGGTAATAGTATAACTTCCTCTTGCCTGATAATCAAAGAAGGCAGGAGCAGGGAGAGTAATACGGACAACACGACGTCTGTCAAAGACTAGTCGATACTGGAGAGGTGATTCGTTCCTCTCGACAAACTGGTGGTGAACCATAGCATTAAAATCTAGATGAGCAGGAGGTAATTCAATATCATCTTCGCGTATGGCTATACCAAGAAAATTAGCTATGCGGGTTGCATAAATTCCACCAAAGAAATCTCCATTAAATCTATTAAGATGCAACCTATGTGCAACAATGGCTCCCAAATTATAAGATTTGTCTCCTAACACAGCACTCCGAAGAATACTGAGGTCAGGGACACACATGTGACATGCCTCATCTTTACCATTAATGCATCTACCTATGAAGAGAGGAAAATAATGCATAGCTGGAAAGTGAATGCTCCCTATGGTAGCTTGTGTTATATCTCTAGATTCTCCCACAATTATACTAGCAAGAAAATCTCTAAATTCAGATTTGCGAGGATCCCTTATACTCCCCCATTGTGGAAGTTTACAAGCAGTGGTAAAATCCTCTAAGTCCATAGTGAAAGAATTATCATAAAGATCAAACAGGATAGTTGGAGAATTACGTGAAGTTGAAAATTCGAACCTCCTCGCAAAGGTACTGGTGAGGTTGTGATATTGGCTGCACTTCTCTTCCTCGAAGCTCACAAGATTAGCGTTACGAAAATATGCGTTGAATTCTTCCTTAATTCCCGCTCGATCCATAAAGTTCTCAGAAGGCCATTCACAAGGACGCACTGGAGCGTCTCTTGGTGGCTCGTCATCAGCATCACGCATTGCAAGCCTGGGTCCTTGCTTCCTTGAAGAACCACCTTGGAACATTATCCTAAGCATATTTCTTCCTCTGAAAAATTCTGAAATTTTTTAGTAACTTCAAAATAAAAGTAAACCAAACTCAATAATATTGATAGCAACTACTCCTACAAGTGCCTAGAGCCTATATCATGCATCAAAACTACTTTTGACCATATAAATTTGACATGCAAGCTCAAGAACAGGGTCACCTAAGCAACAAAAATTTGCAATGAATAAAGCACTAGAACAAAAACTAATTGGACCAATGGATGAGTCACATACCAAGGAACAATCTCCCCAAGCAGTTTTGTGAGAGGTGCTTTGAGCAAGGAGATCGAAAATGGCAGCACAACGAGCTTGGACTCGGGTTTGAGTTGGATATTCGTGTTTGGGGGAGGAAGAAGTGTATGGGTGAAAGGATAAGTGGAGGAGGGCCACCATGGGCCCACGAGGCAGGGGGCGCGCCCAAGGGGTAGGGCGCGACCTCCACCCTCATGGGCAGGTGGTTGGCCCCCTGCTGTGTTCTTTGTGCCAAATATTCTCAAATATTCTAGAAAAAACATATTTAAATTTCAGGGCATTTGAAGAATTTTTATTTTCGAGGTATTTTGATATTGCACGAATAATCAGATAACAGACAGGAAAATATTTATTTTTATTTTATTTAATATAAATATCAGAAAGTAAAAGTGGGGTACAGAAGGTTGTGCCTTCTAGTTTCATCCGTCTCATGATCATCAAAAGGAATCCACTAACAAGGTTGATCAAGTCTTGTTAACGAACTCATTCCGAATAACATGGAACTGGAGAAGTTTCGAATAACACTATGTTACCTCAACGGGGATATGCACATCCCCAATAATAAGAATATCATATTTCTTCTTGACAGTAGGGAGAGGAAATTCAAAACCTCCAAATATAATTGATGGAATTTTTCCAATAGAGTTGATACTATGAACTTGAGGTTGTTTCCTCGGAAAGTGTACCGTATGCTCATTACCATTAACATGAAAAGTGATATTGCCTTTAGTGCAATCAATAACAGCCCCTGCAGTATTCAAAAATGGTCTTCCAAGAATAATAGACATACTATCGTCCTCGGGAATATCAAGAATAACAAAGTCCGTTAAAATAGTAATGTTTGCAACTACAACAGGCACATCCTCACAAATACCGACAGGTATAGCAATTGATTTATCAGCCATTTGCAAAAATATTTCAGTAGGTGTCAACTTATTCAAATCAAGTCTACCATATAAAGAAAGAGGCATAACACTAACACCGGCTCCAAGATCACATAAAGCAGTTTTAACATAATTTCTTTTAATGGAGCATGGTATAGTTGGTACACTGGGATCTCCAAGTTTCTTTGGTATTCCACCCTTAAAAGTGTAATTAGCAAGCATGATGGAAATTTCAGCTTCTGTTATCTTTCTTTTATTTGTAATAATATCTTTCATGTACTTAGCATAAGGATTGGTTTAGAGCATATCAGTCAATCGCATACGCAAAAAGATAGGTCTAATCATTTTAGCAAAGCGCTCAAAATCCTCATCATCCTTTTCTTGGGAGGAAAAGGCATGGTTCTGAACCCAAGGCTCTCTTTCTTTACCATGTTTCCTAGCAACAAAGTATTTTTTATCATAGCGTTGATTCTTTGATTGTGGCTTATCAAGATCAACAGCAGGTTCAATTTCTATGTCATTATCATTACTAGGTTGAACATCATTATGAACATGATCATTAACATTATCACTAGCTAGTTTCAGGTTCATTACCAGATTGAGGTTCAGCATCAGAAATAGAAATATCGTTTGGATTCTCAGGTGTTTCAGTAATAGGTTCACTAGAAGCATGCACAGTCCTATCACTTTTCTTTTTCTTCTTTTTAGAAGAACTAGGTACATCTATATTATTTCTCTGAGAATCTTGCTCAATTCTCTTAGGGTGGCCTTCAGGATACACAGGTTCCTAGTCATTCTACCAGTTCTAGTAGGCACTCTAACAGCATTATCATTATCTTTACTATTCAATTCATTGAGCAAATAATTTTGAGCTTTAAGTACTTGTTCTACTTGAGTGGTAACCATAGAAGCATGTTTACTAATAACTTTAAGTTCACTTTTAACATTAGCCATATAATCACCCAAGTGTTCAAGCATATTTGAATTGTATTTCAATTGTCTACCAAAATAAGCATTAAAATCTTCTTGCTTAGCCATAAATTTATCAAACTCATCTAAGCACATGCTAGCAAATTTAGTAAATGGGATTTCAGCTTTATCATATCTATAGAGAGAATTTACCTTTACTACCTGTGTCGGGTTATCAAGACCATGAGTTTCTTCAATAGGTAATGGATTCAGATTATATGTTTCTTCAATAGGCGGTAAATTAAGACCATGTATTTCTTTAATAGGAGGTAAATTCTTAACATCTTCAGCTTTAATACCTTTTTCTTTCATAGATTTCTTTGCCTCTTGCATATCTTCAGGACTGAGAAATAGAATACCCCTCTTCTTCGGAGTTGGTTTAGGAACAGGTTCAGGAATTGGCTTCGGAGGTGTCCAATTATTTTCATTTGTCAACATATTATTCAATATAATTTCAGCTTCATCCGGTGTTCTTTCCCTGAAAACAGAACCAGCACAACTATCTAGGTAATCTCTGGAAGCATCGGTTAGTCCATTATAAAAGATATCAAGTATTTCATTTTTCTTAAGAGGATGATCAGGCAAAGCATTAAGTAATTGGAGAAGCCTCCCCCAAGCTTGTGGGAGACTCTCTTCTTCAATTTGCACAAAATTATATATATCCCTTAAACCAACTTGTTTCTTATGAGCAGGGAAATATTTAGCAGAGAAGTAATAAATCATATCCTGGGGACTACGCACACAACCAGGATCAAGAGAATTAAACCATGTCTTAGCATCACCCTTTAATGAGACCGGAAATATTTGAAGGATATAAAAGTAGCGAGTTGTCTCATCTTTAGTAAACAGGGTAGCTATATCATTTCATTTAGTAAGATGTGCCACAATAGTTTCAGATTCATAACCATGAAAAGGATCAGATTCAACCAAAGTAATTATATCAGGATCAACAGAGAATTCATAATCCTTATCAGTAACAAAGATAGGTGAAGTAGCAAAAGCAGGGTCAGGTTTCATTCTAGCATTTAGAGATTGCTTACTCCATTTAGCTAATAACCTTTTGAGTTCATTTCTACTTTTGCAAGCTAAAATAGCTAAAGAAGCTTCTTGATCAAAAACATAAATGTCGGTGTCAAAACCGGCGGATCTCGGGTAGGGGGTCCCGAACTGTGCGTCTAGGCGGATGGTAACAGGAAGCAGGGGACACGATGTTTTACCCAGGTTCGGGCCCTCTTGATGGAGGTAAAACCTACATCCTGCTTGATTTATTCTTGATGATATGGGTATTACAAGAGTTGATCTACCACGAGATCGGAGTGGCTAAACCCTAGAAGCTAGCCTATGGTATGATTGTATGTATTCCTACGGACTAAAACCCTCCGGTTTATATAGACACCGGAAAGGGCTAGGGTTACACAAGGTCGGTTACAAAGGAGGAGATATACATATCCGTATTGCCTAGCTTGCCTTCCACGCCAAGTAGAGTCCCATCCGGACACGAGACGAAGTCTTCAATCTTGTATCTTCATAGTCTAACAGTCCGGCAAAAGGATATAGTCCGGCTGTCCGGAGACCCCCTAATCCAGGACTCCCTCAGTAGCCCCTGAACTAGGCTTCAATGATGATGAGTCCGGAGCGCAGTATTGTCTTCGGCATTGCAAGGCGGGCTCCTCCTCCGAATACACCACGGAAGAATTTGAATACAAGGATAGTGTCCGACCCTGCAAAATAAGTTCCACATACCACCGTAGAGAGAATAATATTTCCACAAATCTAATTTGCTATCTTTTTTTGGCAACACGACATTATGCCATGGCCCGGTGATTATTCGAACTGTTTCCTTTAACTAGCCCCGCACATAACGCGAGGCAGTTTTTTGACACGTCTTGTCAAAGCAGAGATCATGTCCCCCTT
Source organism: Triticum urartu (assembly GCF_003073215.2). Lineage (NCBI taxonomy): Eukaryota > Viridiplantae > Streptophyta > Magnoliopsida > Poales > Poaceae > Triticum > Triticum urartu. The sequence goes on from NC_053025.1 coordinate 596,528,477, forward strand.
ATTACGGGAATTCTCATCAATACGGGCGTGGGTAACCCAACCGTGCCATTGATTACGACGCTTGGGGGATAAGCGAGTTTTACCAGGCTAGTGGGGGCGCATAGTTTCGGTCGCCCTTATAAAGGGACAAGGTTTAACTTTTTCCTACCCACGCCTTCTTCCTCCTTGCTCATCCTCTCTTGCGCACTCGAGCTCCAACGCCCAAGCCCACATCCTTCCCCTCAACCTTCTCCAATCATGTCCGGAGCAGAAGGAAAATGGATGGCTTCCTCCATTATGGAGGGACACATCAAGAAGCTGCGCGGAGCCGGATACTTGACCGTGAATATCGCGCATCGGCTGCCCGCTGCGGGGGAGATCATTCCTACCCCTGAACCTCACGAGAGGGTAGTCTTCCTCCACCACTTCCTCCGCGGACTGGGGTTTCCCCTCCATTCATTTGTCCGTGGTCTCATGTTCTACTACGGGCTGGACTTCCATGATCTGGCCCCGAACTTCGTCCTCAACATTTCGGCGTTCATCGTCGTGTGTGAGGCTTTCCTCCGCATCCGGCCCCACTTCGGCCTGTGGTTAAAGACCTTCAATATCAAGTCGAAGGTGGTGGGGGGCCAACAAGCAGAATGTGGCGGAGCCATGGTGGGCAAGATGCCCAACGTTATATGGCTGGAAGGCTCCTTCGTGGAGACCATAAAGGGGTGGCAATCGGCGTGGTTCTACATCACCGAGCCGCGCGACGCCAAATGGGTGGCTGCCCCAAGTTTCGATCCGGAATCCCCACGCGGCTCACCTCCTGGAAAGAGAAGGGCCTGTCCTGGGGTTCATCGGTAGAGCTGGACGGACTCCAGAAATGTATCCGGAATATGGTCGGCAAGAAGCTCAAGCTTGTCAATATAGTCCAGGTCATGCTCATCCACCGGATCCTCCCGTGCCAACAATGGGACTTCAACTTGTGGGAGTTTGACCCGGCCCAGCACCAGACTCTGAGTGAGCTCTTCAACACGATGCACAAGGACGTCTGGAAGGTGCTGTTCAAGGGCGCCGAGGTCCCTCCCTCCCTCACCGAGGACCGCGGGCTAAGCGCGAAACGCCAAGCGCATTCGGTGAGTTCTATACATCCGGTAGGATATTTATTTCCCCTAGCTTAACCATGTGCGGGGTCTGATCTCCATGCCTTTGACAAGACCGGGTGGAGACATCGGGGTAGATTAACTGTCCGGCCCCTCTGCCCGAAGACACTGCGGACGCTCTCCTGACGGAGATGCTGACTCCGGCTCCTTACGAGGTGCCGGAGAAGACTTATAAGGCCAAGGGAACCCGAAAGAGTTCCCGACGCCAGGGTTTATCGGACTTATCGTCCGATAAATTCGTGACGCACTCCTCCCCCGAAGACGAGGAGGAAGATGAAGATGCTCCCCCTCCAGTCGGGGGAGACAAGAAAAGGAAGGCCGCCCCAACCGGGGGGCCGAAGGGTCCAAGAAGGGAAGGACTCTCCTCCCGGACTTCTCCACCACCGCCGCCGAACACGAAGACGAGTGGCTGCTCAGGGCCAAGCCCCTGGTGAAGTCGTAAGTATCCGGATGCCAGACTAGTTCATAGCATACCTTTGTCGCACCGCTTCTCCTAACGCTGAATTATGATTATGCAGACCGCCACGAGCCCGTATCGACGTATCGTCGGACGGCTCCCTGGGCTCGTCGGATATGGATAGGGATCCACTTCCGACCGCCACCTCCCCTTGCCCTACGGACAACGCCGAGGTATTGTCTCAAGAGGCACCGGGTCGAGGGGAGACAGTCCCGGAGGCGCCTCAAGGCGACCTTCCGGACTCTGGGAGCAGAGGGAGCAAGGCTCCCGAGGGCTCTGAGTTCGACCATCAGCCGAACACCGCACCAGAACCGCCAATGGTTCCAGACTCAGGCAGGCGGCCTCCTTCCAAAAGGGGCAAGACGCCCGTGCCGGTGACCTCTGTCCAACCAGAGGCACCGGACAATCTGCTGGGAGCGCTTCGCAGCGCTTCCATCGATGAAGAGCACCACACTATTATGAGTGCGGTGGTCCAGAAGGTTCAGTCCGCCAAGAGCGGACTGACTGAAGCCTGTGCCAGCCTTCTAACAGGCTTTGAGGTAAGTTTATAGGAAAAATATTACCGCATAGACAGTAGCCCTGATTCTCTGTTCGGTGTTCACAAAGAAAAGCCGAACAGAGGATCAAACAATATCGCAGGAGTCTAATATAAGTATGTCTATATGCGTATGCAGGCTTCGCTGCTGGCCTCAGCCGCACTGAGTACGGACGTCGCCACACTGAAGCAGGACCTCGAAGGGTCCAAGAGAGAACTCGGCCTTGCCAAGAGGCAGCTCGAGGAGAACAAAGGTAGGCAGTACCTAGTCTATGGTTATATATATATAAAGAACATGATTACAAAATGACAGGATCATCGTAAATTTGCCAGGGGCCACGACCGAGGTGGAGACCCTGAGGCAAGCGCTATCCGAGGCCAAAGACAATGCGACCAAGGAGCGTACCGAGCGGGAAAGGCAGGAGGCACGGGTGGGCGAGGTGCAGCAAGAGCTCCAGGCTCTCGTGACGAAGCATGAGGGGTTGGAGCTTGACTCGAAGATGCGAGAGTCCGAGCTTGCCGCGGCCCTCGAGAGCGCAAAGAATTCCAAGGCCGAAGCCCAAAAGGCCCTCGAGGAGATTAACGCGATGAAGAAGATAGCGGCGGGTAAATTACTTGCTACTTACCCGAATCCGGAGCTCTCTAGGAGCATTCGCAGATTTGCCCCGCAGTGTGTCGGATGCCGCAAGGTTTTACCAGGCCGAGGAGGGAAGCTCAATGGAGAAGTTGTTCTGGGCCCAATATACTGGGACCGAACACCCGGTGCCTATGAGCGACCAGCTAAAGCAGCTGGTCGAGCTACACAAGGCGGCCAAACAGGCCATGAAGGGCTTTATAGTCCGGCTGTGGCCTGGCGACGCCCTTAAGAACAGCTACTTCGGCCTGGTGAGGCGGCTTTTGGATGCTTGCCCACGACTGGAAGTCCTCAAGCGGTCCGTCTGCATCGAAGGTGCACGCCGGGCTTTCGCCCGTGTGAAGGTGCAATGGGCCAAGCTAGACGCCGTGAAGCTGATCAAGGAAGGGCCGCTGGAGGGCAAGGAGCATCGCCACCCCGAGATGTACTATGAGGGTGTCCTGAAGGGTGCTCGTCTCGTAGCGGACGAGTGTACGAAAGATATAATATTCGAGTAAACTTGCTCGTGTAATCCTGTAGTTATGAAAACTTGTTCATATGCGCTATGCAACGCTTTTTTGAATTTAAAATATTACCTTCTGTTTGGCTGTTTATCAAATCTGAGAGATGGCTAGTCGTTGGCTTCTGCCCCCATACCACGAGTGCTGGGGTGTTCGGGATAAACCTGAGCACTCTTGTTCCCATTGTTGGGTCCTTCGAGGGAGGTGCTCAGCACAAAGAACAAGGCAATCAGACTATAATGCGTTATCACTCTCACTTAGCCATAGAATTCTATAATTTTAAATTTCGGCGAAGCCCCTAGTATTCGAAAGGCCGAATTCGGGGCGCGATACACGCCTTAAGCCGGACAGGGCCGACTCCTCGCTCTAAGCGGCATAAGTCTTTAGGGACTCGAAAACCTCTCGAACAACGACCAGTCTCTCGCCTTATCATGACAGTCAGTTTTAGCTTTCTCTACTGAGGTGCTTAGCCCAGCTGAACCGGGGCACAATCACAGTAGTTCTCCCAGTGCTACCTTAGCCGATATAGCGGAACGTAAGGTACCAAAACATGGGAGCCGGGCAAACCCAACTATTGACCAAAGACATGATTCGGAGCTGATGCATATAATGCTATAAGTTCGGGGTGCCGCACTTGTGAAAGTGTTCGGACTTCTCACACCATATTGTGGGGTACTTAAGCCCCTGGTGTATTGGCCGTACCAAAGTGTACGGTTGCAAGGTGTCATTAATGAACACATATATAAAAGAAAAATGCAAAAACAGACTGAAGCTATGCATTATTTATTAAAAACGTGCGTTAGAGCAGAATGATACATGTAGTGCGATAAGCAAAAAGTAGGACTATGTCCCCTCCAAGGGTAAGCTGAGGAATAATATTAAAGCAAGTATTTCACTTGTTATCATAATCCACCTGGGAGTTCCGTGGTGTGATGTAGCTTCCTGCCTCCTTGGTTGCTGCATCATGTGTTCGGCAATCATGCTGCCGGACAGGGTTTCTAGAGATTAATGTCCTGAAAGAGAGAAAATAACAAAGCGGGAAGCCCCTAGTGCGGTTTAAGCCGCGTCTTGGGGCGTGCCATAGTCGTGCCCCCTTCCCCTCCTGTGCCCATGGTATTTTTAATGCGTAATTATGTACGCGTGGCACGAATTTCGCCGTTTGGATTGGGCCGGGGTGGGGGCCACATTGCTATGCGAGCTCGGAATGTGCCAGGCGGTCCTGTTGCTGATTACTCTGGGCGCGCTTGAAGGTGTTTGGGTCTTTAAACGCCGAACTAGTGGATTGCCTTAAGAGGCTGCTTTGCGCTTCCGCTGCGAGGGACGCAGTGTGCTCCTCCTTTCGGAGAGAGCACTCTGTGTTTCTGTTACCTGTAATGACCCCCTGAGGTCCTGGCATCTTGAGCTTGAGGTATGCATAATGCGGTACCGCATTGAATCTCGCAAATGCGGTTCGCCCGAGCAGTGCATGATAACCACTGCGGAGTGGGACTATATCGAAGATTAACTCTTCACTTCGAAAGTTATCCGTGGACCCGAGGACCACTTCTAGTGTGACTGAGCCTGTGCAATGGGCCTCTACACCTGGTATGACGCCTTTAAAGGTCGTTTTTGTGGGTTTGATCCTTGAGGGGTCTATACCCATTTTGCGCACTGTGTCCTGGTAAAGCAGGTTCAGGCTGCCGCCGCCATCCAAGTGAGGTGAAATACGTCAATGATTGGGTCTAGGACCAGTGCGGCGAATCCGCCATGACGGATACTAGTGGGGTGGTCCCTGCGATCAAAGGTGATCGGACAGGAGGACCATGGGTTGAACTTTGGGGCGACTGGCTCCAACGCATATACGTCCCTGAGCGCACGCTTCCGCTCCCTCTTAGGGATGTGTGTTGCGTATATCATGTTCACCGTCCGCACTTGTGGGGGGAACCTCTTTTGTCCTCCGGTGTTCGGCTGCCGGGGCTCTTCCTCGTCATCGCTATGTGGCCCCTTATCTTTGTTTTCGGCATTTAACTTGCCGGCCTGCTTGAATACCCAACAATCCATATTGGTGTGGTTGGCTGGCTTGTCGGAGGTGCCGTGTATTTGACACGAGAGATCGAGTATGCGGTCCAAACTGGACGGGCCCGGAGTGCTTCTTTTAAATGGCTTTTTCCGCTGACCGGGTTTAGAGCCTTTGAATCCGGCATTGACTGCCGTATCCTCGGTATTGTCGCTGTTAATGCGGTGCTTATGTTTGTTGCAACGTGACCTGCCATTGCCGTCCTTGGTATCCGAAGTACCACGGTTCTTTGATATGTTATTACTGCGAGCCAGCCAGTTGTCTTCTCCCGCACAAAAGCGGGTCATGAGTGTCGTGAGGGCTGCCATAGATTTCGGCTTTTCCTGACCAAGGTGTCGGGCTAGCCACTCGTCGCGGATGTTGTGTTTAAAAGCTGCTAGGGCCTCTACATCCGGACAGTCGACGATTTGATTTTTCTTTGTTAGGAACCGTGTCCGGAATTGCCTGGCCGATTCCTCTGGCTGCTGAATTATATGGCTCAGGTCATCGGCGTCTAGTGGTCGCACATAAGTGCCCTGAAAGTTGTCAAGGAATGCGGCTTCCAGATCTTCCCAACCGCCAGTGGACTCTGCTGGCAAGCTGTTGAGCCAATGCCGAGCTGGTCCTTTAAGTTTGAGTGGGAGGTATTTGATTGCGTGTAGGTCATCACCGCGGGCCATGTGGATGTGCAGGAGGAAATCCTCGATCCATACCGCAGGATCTGTCGTGCCGTCGTATGATTCTATGTTTACGGGTTTGAAACCCTCTAGGATTTGATGATCCATTACTTCATCTGTGAAGCATAAGGGGTGTGCGGCACCTCTGTACTGGGCTATATCGTGACGCAGCTCCAATAAGTCTTACCCGCCATGTTCGGCCCGGCCGGATTTACTTTTACTGTATCCGGTGTGATGTTTATCGTCTCGCATAGTGACGCGCCCTCGTGATCCGTAGATCGATCTTGCATGTTTTGCTTTGTCCTCCAATACGTCTCGCAGGTCTGGCGTATTTCCCCATGCCTTTTTATTTGAATGGCGTCGGGGTGCAGGCTGAGCTTTTGGCTGGAATGCCTCTCTATCGCGGCCACGAGGTGGCCGATCAGCCACGTCATACGCTTCTTCCTCCAGTCGGGGTGGCAACCTGCATTTTGGGTAACTCTTGGAGGGGCGTTCGAGTTTATATTCCTCGGCCGTGAGGACTTCAGTCCATCTGTCAGCTAGTAGATCTTGATCAGCTTGAAGCTGCTGCTGCTACTTCTTAAGGCTATTTGCCGTGGCTATAAGCCGGCGCTTGAAGCGCTCTTGTTCGACGGGATCCTCTGGCACGACGAATTCGTCATCGTCAAGGCTTGCCTCGTCTTCGGAGGGGGCATGTAATTATCATCCTCCGCCTCTCCATCTATCGCTCTCTCTGGAGGTCTGGCCTCTCCATCCTCATGTCCTAGATCGTGCTGGAGGGGATTGTTGCCATCTTCGGCACTATCGGAGTATTATTATCTCCTGTGCCGGTATCACCACTTTTGTTTTGGCGGGACTTAGAGCGGCGCCGCTGACGTCGGCGCTTGGGTTGCTTCTTGGAGGGGTCATCCTCCGCTGTCTCGTCGCCATTGCCTTCTTTGGGTGTGTCCACCATGTATATATCATATGATGAGGTGGCTGTCCAGTGCCCTGTGGGCAGTGGTTCCTCTTCGTCTCCCGCATTGTCACCCATACCGTCGATGTCTTCGGAGTCGAAGTCGAGCATGTCAATTAAGTCGTCGACAGTGGCTACTAAGTGGGTGGTGGGTGGGCAGCGAATTTCTTCGTCATCCGCATCCCAATCCTGCTGGACATAGTTTGGCCAGGATCCTCCTGACAAGGAGACCTTAATGAGTTCAGTATGTCGCCAAAGGGTGAGTGCTGAAAAACATCCACGGAGGTAAACTCCATGATCGGCGCCCAATTGGGTTCGCTAGGAACGAGCGCAGGCGGTTCGGAGTCCGTGGCTGGAGAAGGATCCAGCAGTCCGACAACATGGCTCTTGTGCAGGGTAAGGTCGATGTTCGGCTCGATCGCCGCTGAGGGTAAGGCCTCCGTGGCGGGGTCCATCCACCCGTCCATGGACGGCGCAACTGGCTCCGAATTAAGGGTTGGAGCGTGTAACACCCCGGATATGATTTTCCCAATATGTACTCCAACTCTTGCCGTTTCCGGCATTAAGTTATTTTATTTTCTCGGGTTCGGGTTTTTGTCTCCGTGTGTTGTTGTCGTTGTCATGCATCTCATATCATGTCATCATGTGCATTGCATTTGCATACGTGTTCATCTCATGCATTTGAGCTTTTTCCCCGTTGTCCGTTTTGCATTCCGACGCTCCATTCTCCTTCGGTGGTCATTTCTACTTTTCTTTCGTGTGTGGGGATTAAACATTTCCGGATTGGACCGAGACTTGCGAAGCGGCCTTGGTTTACTACCGGTAGACTGCCTGTCAAGCTTCGTACCATTTGGACTTCGTTTGATACTCCAACGGTTAACCGAGGGACCGAAAAGGCCTCGTGTGTGTTGCAGCCCAACACCCCTCCATTTTGGCCCAAAACGCACCAAAACCCTCTACATCATCTAGAGCGTTCGATCACGATCGCGTGGCCAAAAACCGCACCTCATTTGGACACTCCTAGCTCCCTCTACCTCTATATATAGACCCCCCCTCCGAGATCCACGTTTCTTCTCCCCCCCGAAACCTTAAAATCGTCTCCTCCGCGCACCGGACATGTCCGCCGCGCCGGACACCTCTTCCGCCGCCGCCCGCGGCCACTAACGGGCCGCCACGTGGCGAGCTCCGCCCACCGCCGCCGCAGCCCGCTCGGGCCCGGGGCAGGCCCTCCCGGCCCGCAGGCTCGCCCGCACCGCTTCCTCCGCGCTCCGCCATCGCCCTCCCGCGCGGCGAGCCCCCTCCTCGACGCCTCGCGCCAGGCCGCCGCAGGCGCCATCACCGGCGATCTCCGGCCGGCCACACCTCGCCGGACTTCGTCTTCCTCGTCGCCCGAGCCGCCGTAGGCCTCCGCCGCCACTCCCCAACCTCGCCGGCGGCCTCCTCCCACCGGATCTGGGTAGGAGTCGGCCGGATCTGACCTTTTGCTCGCCGGCCCCGGCCACCACCGACTCGCCGGAGTGCATGCGCCGCCACCTCGGTTTGCGGACCCAGCAAACCCTAGATCCGGATAGGTTTCGGAGGTTGTTTTTGTCTAAGTCCTCGTCCCTGTTCTATCTTTTAAGCATATTTCAATGTGTCGTAACTTTGCACCGGTAGCTCCGTTTTGGGCATATAGCATATCAAAACGTTCGCCTCAGAGAGCACATCATTTCATCTCATTGCATCATTTTCATTTGAGTTCATCTTGATGCCCAAAATGCTATTAGAAGAGTGCTATTTGAGATAATTGTCAGATCTGCTGCTCCATTTAGAGATTTGTCATTTTTGCCATGATTATTGTGTGCATGATATGCCCCTGAGCTCTACGTGAGTTTTGTTATATGTTTTGCCATCTATCCAGAGGTGCAACCCATGTATTTTTGTGATGTGTGTGGTGACTAGCACAAGCTTGCAAAGTGGAGCATTCGTTAATGCTGATTTCAGGGACTTAGCATTTCCACTAAGTCCTTGATCTGTTTATCTCAATATGCCATATGTTCATGTTGTTTCCTAGTGAGCCGTGCCTCTTTTGAGGATGATCAGTAAGGATGTTTTGTTAATCTTGTAGTGCTCTATCCATCCATGTCTTTGTTTGCAATTGTGGAGCACCCTAGCTTGAGTCAATCGAGCTCTACTTTTGTCATTTCGTGAATCTGGGCAGATTGTCTACTTGTTAGCAATTTTGCCGAGGATGTTGTAGTTGATCCGTGCATGCTATGTTATTGTTCTTGCCATGACTAGCTTGTATTTTGTGTATTCTTGATGGGTGTATGCTTAGATTGTCATGACTTGCTCTGTAGTGAGTGCATCGAGCTCGTAAACATGCCTACTTGATATCTGTTTCAGCATGCTCCAGTTTTCACTAAGTCGGAGAACTGATTATGTTTTTTCCATGTTCACATGCTTGCAAATGTATTTTTTGATCCCTTTTGGCTCAATGTCACTAAGGGACTTTTGTTAAGCTCTTTGAGTAACTCCATGAAATGATTTACTTTGCCATGTTCAGGTCCTGTAGCATATTGTTTTCATGCTCCAAAGAGTGCTATCTGATCTGAAATTCCAAACAAGTGTTAATTTCACACAGTCTGAAATCTGTTTGCCAAATGCATTTTTGCCATGCTTGTTTGAACCTGTTAATAGATGAATTGGCCGTAGCTCAGTGCTAGTCTTTTGTTAAGCATCATGAGAGGATCCCTTCCATGTATTTTGTTGCTATGTTTGGGTGCTGTAGCCTGTTCATCTTGTTGCATCTAGTTGGCTACTTGCTGTAAATCGCAGAACGTGATCATATTTGAATTGCTTGCCATTTCCAAACCGTAACTCCGGTTCCGGCGTTCTTTATATCGTTTTCAAGCTACTTCATCTCATCTTTCCAGTGGCGCACTTGGATTTCCAAGTTGAGGCCAGGTTCATGCATTCCTTGTCAAATCTTGCATATGCATCCCATAATGCATCCCGCATAGCATACCATGTTTGCATCATGTTGTTTGAGTTTGCATGTGGTTGATTGTGCTCCGTTTGCTTGTTTGTCTTGTTTGGGTAGAGCCGGGAGACAAGTTCGATAACGAGGAGCCCGTTGAGTTTGCTTTCGAGGATCCAGTCAACTCTGACAACTTTGCAGACAAGATGATCATACCCTCGAAATCACCACTATCTTTCCTTTGCTAGATGCTCGCTCTTTTGCTATGCCTATGCTACGATGCCTACCACTTCCTTTTCATGCCTCCAAATTTGCCATGTCAAACCTCGAACCCACCATGTCCTAGCAAACCGTTGATTGGCTATGTTACCGCTTTGCTCAGCCCCTCTTATAGCGTTGCTAGTTGCAGGTGAAGATTGGAGACCGTTCCTTGTTGGAACATTATTTACTTGTTGGGATATCATTATATTGCCTTGTTATCTTAATGCATCTATATACTTGGGTAAAGGGTGGAAGGCTCCTCTCGCCTAGTGTTTTGTTCCACTCTTGCCCTAGTTTCCGTCATCGGTGTTATGTTCCGTTTGCGTTCCTTACGCGGTTGGGATAAGGAACCCCTTGATAGTTCGCCTTGATTAAAGCTTTCAGCAATCCAACCTTTTTACCATTCCACCTACCCTCTTTTTCCCTTGGGTTTGGACCGAGGGTCATCTTTTTAAACCCCCCGGCGTGCCTGAGTGTTGGTCCAACCGAGCGGTCGGGACGGGGCAACTGGGCTGGTACCCGGTCCTCATCTGAGTGTGCCCTAAGAACGAGATATGTGCAGCTCCTATCGAGATTTGTCGGCACATTCGGGCGGTGTTGCTGGATTTGTTTTAACTTGTCGAAGTGTCTTGTAGAACCGGGATACCGAGTCTGATCGGAATGTCTCGGGAGAATGTCTATTCCTTCGTTGACCGTGAGAGCTTGTCATGGGCTAAGTTGGGACTCCCCTGTAGGGATTTGAACTTTCGAAAGCCGTGCCCGCGGTTATGGGCAAATGGGAATTTGTTAATGTCCGGTTGTAGATAACTTGAACCTTAACTTAATTGAAATGAATCAACTGTGTGAGTTGCCGTGATGGTCTCTTCTCGGCGGAGTCCGGGAAGTGAACACGGTGTTGGAGTAATGCTTGCCGCAGGTTGCCCAGTAGTTACTCATTCGCGCTTTGCCCTCTTTTCTTGCTCTCTTTTGCGAACAGGTTAGCCACCATATATGCTAGTCGCTTGCTGCAGCTCCACATATTTACCTTGCCTTACCCATAAGCTTAAATAGTCTTCATCGCGAGGGTGCGAGATTGCTGAGTCCCAGTGGCTCACAGATTACTTCCAAACTAGATGCAGGGCCTGATGATTCCGTTCCTGATGACGCGCTTGAGCTCAACTAGGAGTTCGACGAGGACTCATGGCGATACTACGTGTCTTTCCCTGATGATCAGCAGTGGTGCCCAATTGGGGTGATTGGGACCGTGTCGCATGTTGGGTTATCTTTTATTTTGGCGCCGTAGTCAGTCCATGAGTGTTTGAATGTTGTAATGCTATTTATGTACTTTGATTGACGTGGCGAGTGTAAGCCAACTATGTATCTCCCCTTTTATTATCTATATTACATGGGATGTTGTGAAGATTGCCTAACTTGCGACATTGCTTTCAATGCGGTTATGTCTCTAAGTCGTGCCTCGACACGTCGGAGCTATAGCCGCATCAAGGGAGGTACAAGTTGGTAATCAGAGCCTTCCCCGACCTTAGGAGCCCCATTGCTTGATCATTTTTAGCGGCCGAGTTGTGTCTATAAAAATGTTTTGAGTCATTTAGGAATTATATATCGGAGAGTTTAGGAATTCTTTTTACTCCCCAGTCTCCTCATCGCTCTGGTAAGGCATCCTGACGTAGAGTTTTGATTCTTCTCTTCTCAAATTTCACAAAAAAAATTTAGGATCACGCAGGTATCTTGGAATCTTCCGATGGTTTTGTGACGAGAACATCGTTCTTGGTGCCTCCTATCTTTAGGGGTTGTGGCAGTGTCCCGGGGAGTTGAGCTCTGAGGTGTTGTCGTCACAATTTTATCGTTGCAGTTCTGGAATACCTGAGTTTAGTATGCCGACATCGAAAATCTCTTTTATGCAGTTTGTTGGTGACATAACCTCGACGCCAACCAGTACTGGGGCGGGAGTTCGGGAGTATTGCCATAACTTGTATAACGGATGTTTTTTGAAGGTTGAGGTAGATGGTTTCCGAAGTTTTTCTTGGTTATGTGTTGAAGGATGGATACAGCTGGATGTAGGAATTGCTAGATTTGGGTGAGATATTATGCTTCCCCTGTATCCCCAACACCTGATTGCATAACCGGAAAGGTTCGGGAGTTTCATAGGTGGGAATTCTTGTAGCTCTAGTTCTTCTTCCACGGATATTTGGTTTGAGATTGGGATTTCTTACCGAGTTTTCATTCTTGATCCGTACCTTGTTGATTTATTTCTCTGCCTAAATTCTAAGTGGCTTCTCAATTTATGGATATGTGACCATTTCAAGAGGAATGCATTCGTTCATTTTGTTCGGATGTGAAGACTTTATGTTGCAATTTTCATTCCGTTGGATTCAGCTTCATTTTATCTGCCAATGTGCTAACGGTGGTCAACCTCTTCAGGATGGCTCCCGCTAAGAGCACCAATCAGAATCAGAATCAGGATCCGCCACCACCTCCACCTCCTCCGGAGGCATGGCAAGCTGTGATGGCCGCAATCAATGCAAACACACAGTTGATCATGCAAATTCTTCAAGAGCGCAATCAAGCGAACCAAGGCAACCAAGGCAACAATCAGAATCACTTTGCTACACTCAACCAGTTCCTTGCTAACAGGCCAAAGACTTTCCGTAATTGTGTTGAGGCAACTGATGCTGACGATTGGCTCGTGGATCTGTGCAAGCATTTCGAGTGCAGTAACGTCAGGCCTGAGGACTTCGTCAAGTTCGCTTCCTTCCAACTCAAAGATCAAGCTACAGAATGGTTCCAGCAGTACAAGGATTCCAGAGGAGGCCGTGCGATTACCTGGGATGAATTCCGTCAAGACTTCAAAGCTCATCATATTCCTCAGAGCGTGGTTGAAAGCAAGCGTGAGGAATTCTGCAACATGAAGCAAGGCTCTTTGTCTGTCTATGACTACAACAAGTTGTTTCAGAAGCTCGCCCGCTTTGCTAAGCAGGACGTCCCTGACGAGAAGAGCATGATATACCAGTTCAGGGGTGGTCTCAGAGAAGAAATTCAGCTAGCTCTTGTTCTCTTTGAGCCCTTGAGATACGATGAGTTCTACAACATGGCATCGAAGCAAGAGGCCGCTCAACTGAGGTGTGATGCTTCCAAGAAGCGATTCAGAGATGCTACTCCTTCTTCCTCTACTCAAGTGGCCAAGCAGCAGAAGTATTGGCTTCCTCCTCCTCCGTTCGTCAGCCGTATCAGCAGAAGAGCAAAGGTGGCAGTGGATCTTCCCACCCACCCAACCCTGGCTTTCAGAACAAGACTTCGTCTCAAGCTCCAAGATTGAGTGCTCCGTATCACCGTCCGCTTTTAGAGGTCACGTGCAACAAGTGCCAACAGAAGGGTCACTATGCCAACAAATGCTTCAATCAGAGGCGTCTCCCTCCTCCTCCTCCTGTGAGATCGGCAAGTACAGCTATGGTCAAGCATAACACCAAGTCTGCCAAGGTCAACTTGATGAACGCAGCTCAGGCAGAGGACTCGTCAGATGTCATCATGGGTAACCTTCCTGTTAATGACATTCCCGCAAAAGTTCTTTTTGACACTGGTGCATCGCATTGTTTCATCTCGAGACCATTTGTTTCTAAGCATGAGTTGCCTTTACAAGATTTGCCTAGTCAGTTATCTGTTGTTTCTCCGGGTAAATTCATGAATGCAAGCGCTGTGGCCCCGGATGTTACTATCACGTTGGGCGACTACAAGTTTCTTTCTTCTCCGGTGGTTCTTGGCAACTCAGATATTGATCTTATTCCCAGAATGGATTGGCTTTCTAAGCACAAGGCGCATCTTGATTGTGCTGCTAGGCAGATTCAATTGACTCATTCGTCTGAGGATGTAATTGTCTTTGCCTCTCGTGATGATACCATCCGTCTGTTTTCTCTCAATGAGAGGGGTGAACTGGATGCTATATCGCAAATTCCAGTCGTTTGCGAATATCAAGACGTCTTTCCAGAAGAGCTTCCAGGAATGCCTCCGCACTGGCCAGTTGAATTCGTCATCGATCTTGAGCCTGGCACGGAACCTGTGTGCAAGCGTCCTTACAAGCTCGGACCTGAAGAGTTGAAGGAGCTGAATAAGCAACTCGATGTTCAAGGGAGAATGGGCCTCATCCGACCTAGTTCTTCTCCGTGGGGTTGTGGTGTTCTTTTTGTGAAGAAGAAGGATGGAACAGACCGACTTTGTGTTGATTACCGTCCATTGAACAAGAAGACCATCAAGAACAAATACCCACTTCCCAACATCAACGAGCTGTTCGAACAACTCAAAGGTGCTCAAGTATTCTCCAAGCTTGATCTCCGTATGGGTTATCATCAGATTCGAGTCCGCGAGCAAGATATTCCCAAGACGGCTTTCAGGACAAGTTTTGGTTCATATGAATACACTGTCATGTCTTTTGGCCTCGTCAACGCTCCTTCGACTTTCTCTCGCATGATGAACTTCATCTTCAATGCCTACACCAATGACTTCGTTTTGGTCTATCTCGACGACATTCTGGTTTTCTCGAAGAACAAGGAAGATCATGCCAAGCACTTGCGTTTGGTACTCGATAAGCTCAGGGAACACAAGTTCTACGCCAAGTTCTCCAAGTGCGAATTTTGGCTCGATGAGGTTCTTTATCTTGGTCATATCATCTCTGCCAAGGGCATTGCGGTGAATCCTGAGAAGGTGTCTGCAATTGTGAATTGGGAACCACCTAAGAACGTGAAGCAACTCTGTAGCTTCCTCGGTCTCGCAAGCTACTGCCGAAGATTCGTTGAAAACTTTTCTAAGATCGCGAAGCCTCTCTCAAATCTTGTCCAGAAGCACGTCAAGTACGTTTGGTCTCCGGAGTGTGACATTGCTTTCAACACTTTGAAAGAGAAATTGGTCACTGCTCCAGTTCTGACTCCTCCTGATGAATCCAAGCCGTACGAGGTTTTTTGCGATGCCTCTCTCCAAGGTCTTGGCACAGTGTTGATGCAAGAGAAGAAAGTTGTGGCTTATACCTCTCGCCAGTTGAAGCCCAATGAGAAGAACTACCCCACTCATGATCTCGAGTTGGCGGCAGTTGTGCATGCTCTTTTGACTTGGAGACATCTCTTATTGGGAAGAAAAGTGGACATCTTCACTGACCACAAGAGTCTCAAGTACATTTTCACTCAGCCTAATCTCAACCTCAGGCAAACTCGATGGGTCAAAATGATTCAAGAGTATAATCCGAGTATCGAGTATACTCCAGGCAAGGCCAATGTGATTGCTGACGCTTTGAGCAGAAAGGCTTACTGCAACAGTCTGATTCTCAAGCCTTATCAACCCGAGCTTTGTGAAGGTTTCCGCAAACTTAATCTGCAAGTTGTTCCTCAAGGTTTCCTCACCAACCTTCAAGTCTCTCCTACCTTGGAAGACCAGATTCGCCAAGCTCAACTTCTTGATGCTATGGCGAAAATGGTGAAGATTGGGATTGCCAAGAGTCAACCCAAGTACAAGTGCTACCGCCTTGATGACAAGGATACTCTCTTCTTCGAGGATCGTATTGTTGTGCCCAAAGGTGATCTTCGTAAGGTTATCATGAATGAGGCTCACAATTCTCTCCTCTCCATTCACCCTGGGAGCACGAAGATGTATCAGGACCTCAAGCAGGCTTATTGGTGGACTCGAATGAAGCGCGAGATTGCTCAATTCGTGAATGAGTGTGATGTCTGCAGAAGAGTGAAGGCAGAACACCAAAGACCAGCGGGTCTCCTCCAACCTCTTGCCATTCCAGAATGGAAGTTTGACCACATTGAGATGGACTTCGTGACTGGGTTTCCAAAGTCCAAGCGTGGCAATGATGCTATATTCGTTGTCATCGACAAACTCACGAAAGTGGCTCACTTTCTGCCTATCAAAGAGTCAATCACTGCAGCTCAATTGGCGGAGCTCTATACCTCTCAGATTGTCTCTCTGCACGGTATTCCACAAGTGATCTCTTCAGACCGTGGCAGCATCTTTACCTCCAAGTTTTGGGATTCTTTTCAGAAGGCCATGGGCACCAACATCCGCTTCAGCACAGCTTTCCATCCTCAAACTAGCGGTCAAGTCGAGCGTGTCAACCAGATTCTTGAAGATATGCTCAGGGCTTGTGTGATCTCCTTCGGCATGAAGTGGGAGGATTGTCTTCCTTATGCTGAATTCTCCTACAACAACAGTTTTCAAGCAAGTTCGGGCAAGGCCCCATTTGAAATTCTGTATGGCAGGAAGTGCCATACCCCTCTCAACTGGTCTGAAACCGGTGAACGTCAGCTTCTCGGAAATGACTTAATCACAGAGGCAGAGGAAATGTGCAAAGTCATTCGAGATAACCTCAAAGTAGCCCAATCCCGCCAGAAGAGCTACTATGATAGTAAGCATCATGATTTGGCTTTTGAGATCGGAGATCATGTTTACCTCCGCGTCTCTCCTATGAAAGGTACTCGTCGCTTCGGTATCAAAGGGAAGCTTGCCCCTAGATACGTGGGACCTTTCAAGATTGTCAGCAAGAGAGGCGATCTCGCCTATCAACTCGAGCTTCCTTCAAACTTTGCAAATGTGCATGACATGTTCCATGTCTCTCAGCTCCGAAAGTTCTTCAAGACTCCTGACCGCACCGTCAACTTCGAGGACATTGAGCTCCAAGAAGATCTCTCTTATCGTGAGCACCCCGTTGCTATTCTTGAAGAGACTAAACGCAAGACTCGCAACAAGTCAATCAAATTCCTCAAAGTCAAGTGGTCACACCATTCTGACCGTGAAGCTACCTGGGAACACGAGGATCACCTCCGTTCTGAGTACCCGGCGTTCTTTCAGTCCTAGATCTCGGGACGAGATCCTTTCGTAGTGGTGGAGTGTTGTAACACCCCGGATATGATTTTCCCAATATGTACTCCAACTCTTGCCATTTCCGGCGTTAAGTTATTTTATTTTCTCGGGTTCGGGTTTTGTCTCCATGTGTTGTTGTCGATGTCATGTATCTCATATCATGTCATCATGTGCATTGCATTTTCATACGTGTTCATCTCATGCATTCGAGCTTTTTCCCCGTTGTCCGTTTTGCATTCCGGCGCTCCGTTCTCCTCCGGTGGTCATTTCTACTTTTCTTTCGTGTGTGGGGATTAAACATTTCCGGATTGGACCGAGACTTGCCAAGCGGCCTTGGTTTACTACCGGTAGACCGCCTGTCAAGTTTCGTACCATTTGGACTTCGTTTGATACGCCAACGGTTAACCGAGGGACCGAAAAGGCCTCGTGTGTGTTGCAGCCCAACACCCCTCCATTTTGGCCCAAAACCCACCAAAACCCTCTCCATCATCTAGAGCGTTCGATCACGATCGCGTGGCCGAAAACCGCACCTCAATTGGACACTCCTAGCTCCCTCTACCTCTATATATAGACCCACCCTCCGAGATCCACGTTTCTTCTTCCCCCCGAAACCCTAAAATCGTCTCCTCCGCGCACCGGACATGTTCGCCGCGCCGGACACCTCGTCCACCGCCGCCCGCGGCCACTGACGGGCCGCCATGTGGCGAGCTCCGCCCACCGTCGCCGCAGCCCGCTCGGGCCCGGGGCAGGCCCTCCCGGCCCGCAGGCTCGCCCGCACCGCTTCCTCCGCGCTCCGCCATCGCCCTCACGCGCGGTGAGCCCCCTCCTCGACGCCTCGCGCCCGGCTGCCGCAGGCTCCACCGCCGGCGAGCTCTGGCCGGCCACACCTCGCCGGACTTCATCTTTCTCATCGCTCGAGCCGCCGTAGGCCTCCACCGCCACTCCCCAACCTCGCCGGCGGCCTCCTCCCAACGGATCTGGGTAGGAGTCGGCCGGATCCGGCCTTTTCCTCGCCGGCCCCGGCCACCACTGACTCGCCGGAGTGCGTGCGCCGCCGCCTCGGTTCGCGGACCCAGCAAACCCTAGATCCGGATCGGTTTCGGAGGTTGTTTTTGTCTAAGTCCTCGTCCCTGTTCTTTCTTTTAAGCATATTTCAACGTGTTGTAACTTTGCACCCGTAGCTCCGTTTTGGGCATATAGCATATCAAATCGCTCGACTCAGAGAGCACATCATTTCATCTCATTGCATCATTTTCATTTGAGTTCATCTTGATGCCCGAAATGCTGTTAAAAGAATGCTATTTGAGATAATTGTCAGATCTGCTGCTCCATTTAGAGATTTGTCATTTTTGCCATGATTATTGTGTGCATGATATGCCCCTGAGCTCTACGTGAGTTTTGTTATATGTTTTGCCATCTATCCAGAGGTGCAACCCATGTATTTTTGTGATGTGTGTAGTGACTAGCACAAGCTTGCAAAGTGGAGCATTCGTTAATGCTGATTTCAGGCACTTAGCATTTCCAGTAAGTCCTTGATCTGTTTATCTCAATATGCCATATGTTCATGTTGTTTCCTAGTGATCCATGCCTTTTTTGAGGATGATCAGTAAGGATGTTTTGTTAATCTTGTAGTTCTCTATCAATCCATGTCTTTGTTTGCAATTATGGAGCAACCTAGCTTGAGTCAATCGAGCTCTACTTTTGTCATTTCGTGAATCTAGGCAGATTGTCTACTTGTTAGCAACTTTGCCGAGGATGTTGTAGTTGATCCGTGCATGCTATGTTATTGTTCTTGCCATGACTAGCTTGTATTTTGTGTATTCTTGATGGGTGTATGCTTAGATTGTCATGACTTGCTCTGTAGTGAGTGCATCGAGCTCGTAAACATGCCTACTTGATATCTGTTTCAGCATGCTCCAGTTTTCACTAAGTCGGAGAACTGATTATGTTTTTTCCATGTTCACATGCTTGCAAATGTATTTTTTGATCCCTTTTGGCTCAATGTCACTAAGGGACTTTTGTTAAGCTCTTTGAGTAGCTCCATCCCATGCTTTACTTTGCCATGTTCAGGTCCTGTAGCATACTATTTTCATGCTCCAAAGAGTGCTATCTGATCTGAAATTCCAGACAAGTGTTAATTTCACAAAGTCTGAAATCTGTTTGCCAAATGCATTTTTGCCATGCTTGTTTGAACCTGTTAATAGATGAATTGGCCGTAGCTCAGTGCTAGTCTTTTGTTAAGCATCATGAGAGGATCCCTTCCATGTATTTTGTTGCTATGTTTGGGTGCTGTAGCCTGTTCATCTTGTTGCATCTAGTTGGCTACTTGCTGTAAATCGCAGAACGTGATCATATTTGAATTGCTTGCCATTTCCAAACCGTAACTCCGATTCCAGCGTTCTTTATATCGTTTTCAAGCTACTTCATCTCATCTTTCCAGTGGCGCACTTGGATTTCCAAGTTGAGGCCAGGTTCATGCATTCCTTGTCAAATCTTGCATATGCATCCCATAATGCATCCCGCATAGCATACCATGTTTGCATCATGTTGTTTGAGTTTGCATGTGGTTGATTGTGCTCCGTTTGCTTGTTTGTCTTGTTTGGGTAGAGCCGGGAGACAAGTTCGATAACGAGGAGCCCGTTGAGTTTGCTTTCGAGGATCCAGTCAACTCTGACAACTTTGCAGACAAGATGATCATACCCTCGAAATCACCACTATCTTTCCTTTGCTAGATGCTCGCTCTTTTGCTATGCCTATGCTACGATGCCTACCACTTCCTTTTCATGCCTCCAAATTTGCCATGTCAAACCTCGAACCCACCATGTCCTAGCAAACCGTTGATTGGCTATGTTACCGCTTTGCTCAGCCCCTCTTATAGCGTTGCTAGTTGCAGGTGAAGATTGGAGACCGTTCCTTGTTGGAACATTATTTACTTGTTGGGATATCATTATATTGCCTTGTTATCTTAATGCATCTATATACTTGGTAAAGGGTGGAAGGCTCGGCCTCTCGCCTAGTGTTTTGTTCCACTCTTGCCGCCCTAGTTTCCGTCATATCGGTGTTATGTTCCCGGATTTTGCGTTCCTTACGCGGTTGGGTGATAATGGGAACCCCTTGATAGTTCGCCTTGATTAAAGCTTTTCCAGCAATGCCCAACCTTGGTTTTACCATTTTCCACCTAGCCTCTTTTTCCCTTGGGTTTCCAAAGCCCGAGGGTCATCTTATTTAAACCCCCCCGGGCCAGTGCTCCTTTGAGTGTTGGTCCGATCGAGTAGACTACGGGGCCACCTCGGGGCAACTTGAGGGTTGGTTTTACTCGTAGGATGTCTCATCTGAGTGTGCCCTGAGAATGAGATATGTGCAGCTCCTATCGAGATTTGTCGGCACATTCGGGCGGTGTTGCTGGATTTGTTTTAACTTGTCGAAGTGTCTTGTAGAACCGGGATACCGAGTCTGATCGGAATGTCTCGGGAGAATGTCTATTCCTTCGTTGACCGTGAGAGCTTG
Organism: Triticum urartu; assembly: GCF_003073215.2. Lineage (NCBI taxonomy): Eukaryota > Viridiplantae > Streptophyta > Magnoliopsida > Poales > Poaceae > Triticum > Triticum urartu. The sequence continues at coordinate 596,548,967 of NC_053025.1, forward strand.
TCATGGGCTAAGTTGGGACTCCCCTGTAGGGATTTGAACTTTCGAAAGCCGTGCCCGCGGTTATGGGCAGATGGGAATTTGTTAATGTCCGGTTGTAGATAACTTGAACCTTAACTTAATTGAAATGAATCAACTGTGTTAGTTGCCGTGATGGTCTCTTCTCGGCGGAGTCCGGGAAGTGAACACGGTGTTGGAGTAATGCTTGCCGCAGGTTGCCCACTAGTTACTCGTTCGCGCTATGCCCTCTCTTCTCGCTCTCTTTTGTGAACAGGTTAGCCACCATATATGCTAGTCGCTTGCTGCAGCTCCACATATTTACCTTGCCTTACCCATAAGCTTAAATAGTCTTGATCGCGAGGGTGCGAGATTGCTGAGTCCCTGTGTCTCACAGATTACTTCCAAACCAGATGCAGGGCCTGATGATTCCGTTCCTGATGACGCGCTTGAGCTCAAGTGGGAGTTCGACGAGGACTCACGCCGATACTACGTGTCTTTCCCTGATGATCAGTAGTGGTGCCCAGTTGGGGTGATTGGGACCGTGTCGCATGTTGGGTTATCTTTTATTTTGGCGTCGTAGTCGGGCCATGAGTGTTTGAATGTTGTAATGCTATTTATGTACTTTGATTGACGTGGCGAGTGTAAGCCAACTATGTATCTCCCCTTTTATTATCTATATTACATGGGATGTTGTGAAGATTGCCTAACTTGCGACATTGCTCTCAATGCGGTTATGTCTCTAAGTCATGCCTCGACACGTGGGAGCTATAGCCGCATCGAGGGCGGTATAGAGCGGCTGCCGGTGCGATCTCCTGAACACTGTCTGATGGTAGAGCTAAATCGTACTCATCGTGACCACGTGACGCACAAGGCAGAGGCTCGAATCCGTCGAAGATCAAGTCTGCACGGATATCGGCCATGTAGTTTAAGCTTCCAAACCTGACGTGGTAGCCAGGGGTGTAACTTTTGATCTGCTCCAGATGGCCAAGTGAGTTGGCCCGCAGTGCGAAGCCGCCGAACACAAAGATCTGTCCGGGGAGAAAAGTCTCATCCTGGAATGCATCGCTATCGATGATCGTAGGAGCCATCAAGCCTAACGGCGATGACACAGAGGAACTCTCAATGAAAGCACCAATGTCGGTGTCAAAACCGGCGGATCTTGGGTAGGGGGTCCCGAACTGTGCGTCTAGGCGAATGGTAACAGGAAGCAGGGGACACGATGTTTTACCCAGGTTCGGGCCCTTTTGATGGAGGTAAAACCCTACGCCCTGCTTGATTTATTCTTGATGATATGGGTATTACAAGAGTTGATCTACCACGAGATCAGAGAGGCTAAACCCTAGAAGCTAGCCTATGGTATGATTGTATGTTGTTCTACGGACTAAAACCCTTCGGTTTATATAGACACCGGAGAGGGTTAGGGTTACACAAGGTCGGTTACAAAGGAGGAGATATACATATCCGTATTGCCTAGCTTGCCTTCCACGCCAAGTAGAGTCCCATCCGGACACAAGACGAAGTCTTCAATCTTGTATCTTCATCGTCTAACAGTACGGCCAAAGGATATAGTCCGGCTGTCCGGAGACTCCCTAATCTAGGAATCCCTCAATAACCCTTAGGAATAACAAGTGATTCTTCATCATCACTCCCATCAGTATCATCAGATTCAATATTTTCAATTTCTCTAGCTTTAGCAAGTTGTTCATCAAGAAATTTACCAAGTGGCACAGTAGTATCAAGCATAGAAGTAGTTTCATCATAAGTATCAGGCATAGCAGAAGTAGCATCATCAATAACATGCGACATATCAGAACGAATAGCAGAAGCAGGTGTAGGTGTCGCAAGCTTACTCAAAACAGAAGGTGAATCAAGTGCAGAGCTAGATGGCAGTTCCTTACCTCCCGCCGTAGTTGAGGGATAAATCTTGGTTCTTGGATATTTCAAGTTCTTCATAATGATAAGCAGATATAAATCCCAAGTGACTCAAAGAATAGAGCTATGCTCCCCGGCAACGGTGCCAGAAAATAGTCTTGATAACCCACAAGTACAGGGGATCGCAACAGTTTTCGAGGGTAGAGTATTCAACCCAAATTTATTGATTCGACACAAGGGGAGCCAAAGAATATTCTCAAGTATTAGCAGCTGAGTTGTCAATTCAACCACACCTGGAAACTTAGTATCTGCAGCAAAGTGTTTATTAGCAAAGTAATATGATAGTAGTGATAATGGTAGCAAAAGGTAACAGTGGTAAAAGTAATGTTTTTGGTATTTTGTAGTGATGATAGCAATAGCAACGGGAAGGTAAATAAGTGAAGAACAATATATGGAAAGCTCGTAGGCAATGGATCGGTGATGGAGAATTATGCCGGATGCGGTTCATCATGTAACAGTCAAAACCTAGGGTGACACAGAACTAGCTCCAGTTCGTCAATGTAATGTAGGCATGTATTCCGAATATAGTCATACAAGCTTATGGAAAAGAACTTGAATGACATCTTTTGTCCTACCCTCCCGTGGCAGCGGGGTCCTTACAGAAACTAAGTGATATTAAGGACTCCTTTTAATAGAGAACCGGAACAAAGCATTATCACATAGTGAATACATGAACTCCTCAAACTACGGTCATCATCGGTAAGTATCCCGATTATTGTCATTTCGGTGTTAACGGATCATAACACATAATAGGTGACTATAGACTTGCAAGATAGGATCAAGAACACTCATATATTAATGAAAACATAATAGGTTCAGATCTGAAATCATGGCAATCAGGCCCTAGTGACAAGCATTAAGCATAGCAAAGTCATAGAAACATCAATCTCATAACATAGTGGACACTAGGGATCAAACCCTAAAAAAACTAACTCGATTACATGATAGATCCCATCCAACCCATCACCGTCCAGCAAGCCTATGATGGAATTACTCACGCACGGTGGTGAGAATCATGAAATTGGTGATGGAGGATGGTTGATGATGACGATGGCAACAGATTCCCCTCTCCGGAGCCCCGAACGGACTCCAGATCAGCCCCCCGAGAGGTTTTAGGGCTTGGCGGCGGCTCTGTATCGTAAAACGCGATGATTTCTTCTCTTTGATTTTTTTCTCCCCGAAACACAATATATGGAGTTGGAGTCGGAGAGGCAACAGGGGGCCCACAAGGTAGGGGGGCGCGCCCTAGGGGGGCAGGCGCGCCCCCACCCTCGTGGACAGGTGGTGGGCCCCCTGGCGTTCATCTTTTGCAGGTATTTTTCATATTTTCTGAAAAGTCGCTCCGTGAAGTTTTAGGTCATTCCGAGAACGTTTGTTTCTGCACATAAATAACACAATGGTAATTCTGCTGAAAACAGTGTTAGTCCAGGTTAGTTCCATTCAAATCATGCAAGTTAGAGTCCAAAACAAGGGCAAAAGTGTTTGTAAAAGTAGATACGACGGAGATGTATCAATCTCCGTTGGGTCATTGTTGATGCAAGGGAAAAGTGCGAAAGTGAAAAGGAGAAGCGGAAGTTCGATCGCATGTTAGAGGGTCACAAAAAAGGGTTGTACCCCAATTGCGAAGATGGCAACACAAAGCTCGGTACCGTGCTGGAATTGCTGCAGTGGAAGGCAGAGAATGTTGTGCCTGACAAAGGATTTGAGAAGCTACTGAAAATATTGAAGAAGAAGCTTCCAAAGGATAACGAATTGCCCGACAGTACGTACGCAGCAAAGAAGGTCGTATGCCCTCTAGGATTGGAGGTGGAGAAGATACATGCATGCCCTAATGACTGCATCCTCTATGGAGGTGCGTACAAGGATTTGAATGCATGCCCGGTATGCGGTGCATTGCGGTATAAGATCAGACGAGATGACCCTCGTGATGTTGAGGGCGAGCCCCGCAGGAAGAGGGTTCCTGCGAAGGTGATGTGGTATGCTCCTATAATACCATAGTTGAAACGACTGTTCAGAAACAAAGAGCATGCCAAGTTTATGCGATGGCACAGTGAGGACCGTAAGAAAGACGGGAAGTTGAGAGCACCCGCTGATGGGTCGTAGTGGAGAAAATCGAGAGAAAGTACTGGGCCCAGTTTGCAGGTGACCCAAGGAACGTATGGTTTGGTTTAAGCGCGGATGGCATTAATCCTATCGGGGAGCAAAGCATCAATCACATAAACTTGGATGTGCATAAAGCGGAAGTTCATTATGATGCCAATTCTCATCCAAGGCCCTAAGCAACCCGGCAACGACAGTGATGTGTACCTAAGGCCATTAGTTGAAGAACTTTTACAGATGTGGAATGGAAATGGTGTACGTGCGTGGGATGAGCACAAACAGGTGGAATTTAACCTGCATGCGCTGCTGTTTGTAACCATCAATGATTGGCCCGCTCTCAGTAACCTTTCAGGACAGACAAACAAGGGATACCACGCATGCACGCACTGTTTAGCTGACACCGAAAGTATATACTTGGACAGATGCAGGAAGAATGTGTATCTGGGCCATCGTCAATTTCTCCCGACCAACCATCAATGTCGAAATAAAGGCAAGCATTTGAAAGGCGAGGCAGATCACTGGAAGAAGCCCGCCATGCGTACCGGTGATCACGTACTTGATATGGTCTCTGATTTACACGTAATATTTGGAAAGGGTGCCGACGGACTAGCTGTTCTGAATGACGCTGAGGGACGCACACCCATTTGGAAGAAGAAATCTATATTTTGGGACCTACCCTACTGGAAAGAGCTAGAGGTACGCTCTTTAATCGACGTGATGCACGTGACGAAGAACCTTTGCGTGAACATGTTAGGATTCTTGGGCGTGTATGGGAAGACAAAAGATACACCTGAGGCACGGGAGGACCTGCAACGTTTGCACGAAAAAGAAGGCATGCCTTGAAAGCAGTATGAAGGTCCTGCCAGCTACGCTCTTACCAAAGAAGAGAAGGAAATCTTTTTTGAATGCCTGCTCAATATGAAGGTCCCGACTGGCTTCTCATCGAATATAAAGGGAATAATAAATATTCCAGAGAAAAAGTTCCAGAACCTAAAGTCTCATGACTGCCACGTGGGTCAGATAATAGGTAAAATACGACCAACCTTTTTTGTTTAATTCCTTTTTTTGTACTTCATCAAGTGTTTTTTTCCTTTCTGCTTGTTTTTTTTGCTTTTGTTTAGTACAATCTATTTTTCTTTCTTCACAGTCCAACAATAATAAACCATAGCAGCAACTACTTCATCACAATTTTCTATGGGGCAACCAATTCGGGAGTGGCAAGAAAACTACTATCTATGAACCAGAAATTGATGGCTTTGCCTGAGGGGACGATGCAGCCAGAAAATGATGGCTCTGCAAATGGAAAATGACGAATAGTGCATTATTATAGCAGTGAGCCTAAGAATACGTGAGTCATCGCGCTAATAAAACTGATACTGTATACTGGATATGCCAGCGGCTGCTACTTTTTATCATCCTTTTGTTTTTATAGATTTGGATGCCACTTCTTACTGTAGTAAGTTTTGCAGTTCTTGGTCATTACTTTTGTATGGGGTCTAGAAAGTCGCATGGCTATTTTGCCATTTATGTGTTTGGGCGATGTGCAACTGACCTGTACTCATCTACAGTGTGCTTATCTGATTTTGGGTGGTTATTCTCCTGATTTTTTCACATAGTATGCACCTCTCTTGACTATTCGTGGCATGTCTGGTTGTTTTGATGCACGCACCATTTGTATGGGTTTGTTATTAGATTTCTTGTAGGATTAGTCTATGTAGTGCATTCCTATGAGCCCTACTGTCGGTGTCAAAACCGGCGGATCTCGGGTAGGGGGTCTCGAACTGTGCGTCTGGGCCGGATGGTAACAGGAGGCAGGGGACACAATGTTTTACCCAGGTTCGGGCCCTCTTGGTGGAGGTAAAACCCTGCGTCCTGCTTGATTGATATTGATGATATGGGTAGTACAAGAGTAGATCTACCACGAGATCAGAGAGGCTAAACCATAGAAGCTAGGCTATGGTATGATTGTATGTTGTGGTTGTTGTCCTATGGACTAAAACCCTTCGGTTTATATAGACACCGGAGAGGGTTAGGGTTACACAAGGTCGGTTACAAAGGAGGAGATATCCATATCTGTATTGTCTAGCTTGCCTTCCACACCAAGTAGAGTCCCATCCGGACACGAGACGAAGTCTTCAATCTTGTATCTTCATAGTCCAATAGTCCGGCCAATAGAGATAGTCCGGCTGTCCAGAGACCCCCTAATCCAGGACTCCCTCAGTAGCCCCTGAACTAGGCTTCAATGACGATGAGTCCGGCGCGCAGTATTGTCTTCGGCATTACAAGGCAGGTTCCTTCTCCAAATACATCACAGAAGAATTTGAATACGAGGATAGTGTCCGACCCTGCAAAATAAGTTCCACATACCACCGTAGAGAGAATAATATTTTCGCAATTCTAATTTGCTGACTTGTCTTGACAGTATGACGTTATGTCAGGGCCCGGTGATTATTCGAACTGTTTCCTTTAACCAGCCCCACACATAACGCGATGCAGTTTTTCGACACGTCTTGTCAAAGCAGAGATCGTGTCCCCTTATTACGGGATTCTCATCAATACGGGCGTGGGTTACCCAACCGCGCCATCAATTACGACGCTTGGGGGATAAGCGAGTTTTACCAGGCAAGTGGGGACTCTTAGCTTCGTCCGCCCATATAAAGGGGTAAGGATTCACCTTTCTATCCACGCCTTCTTCCTCATTTACTCATCCGTTTTCGCACACTCGAGCTCTAGCGCCCAAGTCCGCACTTCCCACCTCAACCTTCTCCAACCATGTCCAGAGCGGGAGGCAGGTGGATGGTCTCCTCCGTCATGGAGGGAGACATCAAGAAGCTGCCCGGAGCCGGATACTTAGCTGCGAACATCGCGCATCAGCTGCCCGCTTCGGGGCAGATCATCCCTACCCCGAAACCTCACGAGAGGGTAGTTTTCCTTCACCACTTCCTCCGTGGACTAGGGTTTCCCCTCCATCCATTCGTCCATGGTCTTATGTTCTACTATGGGCTGGACTTTCATGATCTGGCCCCGAACTTCATCCTCAACATTTCGGCGTTCATCGTCGTGTGTGAGGCTTTCCTCTGCATTCGGCCCCATTTCGTCCTGTGGTTAAAGACCTTCAATATCAAGCCTAAGGTGGTACGAGGCCAACAAGCAGAATGCGGTGGAGCCATGGTGGGCAAGATGCCCAACGTTATATGGCTCGAAGGCTCCTTCGTGGAGACAATAAAGGGATGGCAATCGGCGTGGTTCTACATCACCGAGCCGCGCGATGCCAAATGGGTGGCAGCCCCCGAGTTTCAATCCGGATTCCCTACACGGCTCACTTCCTGGAAAGAGAAGGGCTTGTCGTGGGGTTCATCGGTGGAGCTGGATGGACTCCAGAAATGTATCCAGAGTATGTCGAGCAAGAAGCTCAAGCTTGTCAACATAGTCCGGCACCCGAAGTCCCCAGCGTCCGGCTCCCGAAGAGAGCAAACAAAAGAGTCCGTCATCGTCTGGTATGCGGTCGGATGTTCTGAGGGAGTTGGTGGGGCGAGCGACCATCTCAGAAGAACACCGTACGCTGATGGGTACGGTGATGGAGAGAATTTCGTCCGCAGAAAGCGGATTACATGAAGCCTTTATGAGTCTACTGACAGGCTTTGAGGTATGTGAGATAATATGTGATAGTACCGCACATGTTAGGTGTGCCCTGTGTAGATAGTAGCCCCTGAGACTCTGGTTGTCGTCGAGAACAGCGGCGAACAGAGGATCATAGTCCCAGGCAATAACCAAACTGTCCTTATGTGCAGGTGGTGGAAGCTCCGGTGGCTAGCTGGACTAGTGAGTTTGCCGAATTAAAACGACAACTGGATGCGGCAGACGCCGACATCGAGCTTGTTAACAAGAGGCTTGACGAGGCACAGGGTAAGTGTTATTATCTAGTGAACGCCACATAGTAAGAGCAGCATGATGCCAGTATCTTTAATATGTTGTGACTGCAGATGGAGCTGCCACCGTGGAAACCTTGCAGGCAGAACTTGCCCGAGCCAAGGAACAAGCGAGGATTAGTAATGCGGCTGCTTTGAAGGCGGCCGAGGAGTTGAAAGCCGAGAAGGCCGCACATTGCGAGAGCCAAGAGAATATGGCCAAGATGGCCGTAGAATTAAAAGACACTGCCGACCGTTGCCGGCTCCTTGAAAAAGAAAACCGAGCGAAGGCAGCGGACCTTGAGAAGGCCACGATTGTGGACAAAGACACCCACTCTGCTATGAGAGCGAAGAAGGAGGAGCTGCTGGAAGCCGTGGATATTGCGGCTGGGAAGCCCTTCATGCTACGGAGGAAGTTCAGAGATCCACGGTATGCCCCTCTGGATCGGCTGTGGAGTTCAGCAGATGCGTATATGGACTTGGCGGCGAGCGCTGCCGATGCGGACAAATACTTCCAAGGTCAAACAGATCGTGAAGTGAACAAGCTGTTCTGGTCGCAATTCAACGTTCCAGAGCGTCCGCTTCCATTGACTGATCATCTAGCCGAATGGGCCGAACTAAATAGGTTGTCCGGACTCGCCATGAGGTCTATCGTGGATCAACTATGGCCGGAAAAGCCAAAGCCGAACAACTATTTCAGTTCAGTGCAGCGGTTCCTTGGTGCGGTGCCGCGCATTAATGCGATGAAGAGGTCGGCGTGCATAGAAGGCTCACGGATGGCCCTTGCTCGCCTTAAAGCATACTGGGCCGAGATGGACGCTACCATTGTTGCGGCGCAGGGTTCGTCCATAGGCCGAGTGACTGACGAGCACTATTTCGAGGAGGTTCTCGAGGGTGCTCGTTTGATAGAGGCCCAGTGCTCGAAGAATATTATGTTTGAGTGATATGTATTCTCATTGTAAACACAATGCTTTTATGAAATTTTATAAGGCTATGTTTATAATTTTGCCTGAAAGTAGTATGATGCCTCCTATGCGGCCGTTTATGTATACATGTGTATAACCTGAAAGATTGCAGTTGTCGGCTTCAACCCTCACGCATATAATGCGGAGGTGCTCGTGAAAAACGCATGTTCACACTTAACCCAACGTCTTGGTCCTATTAAGGAGGTGATAGCGTAGCGAACGAGGCAACCGGACTATAATGCTTTAACACTTTCACTTAGCCATAGGAGTTTCACAGTGGGGCTACTAGATAGCCCCTAGTTGCTCCGCACTCTCCCGATCTCGGGGTGCATGCATGCCTGGCCGGAAAACGGCCCTTCGTTAAGGCGGAGGAATTCTAACATTCCGATAGGTCATCGAGTGGTTGACCAGTCTCACGCTATATCATGACAGTCAGTTTTCGGCTTTCTCTACTGAGGTGCTCGTCCGGATGAACCAGGGCACAATCGCAGTAGTTCTCCTGGTGCTGCCTTAGCTGATAAAGCGGAACGTAAGGCACCAAAACACAGGAGCCGGGCAAACCCAACATTTGACCAAAGACAATGATTCGGAGCTGATGCATATAAGGCCAAACTCGCGACACCGAACACTCCCTAAGGTATTTGGTCTTTATGTTAAAAACTGGGCCTAAATAGTGCCCTTTGTAAGAAGCCCCTTGTGTCCAGGTACGTGCATTATTCTGACGTGGCCACATGCCAAGACGTCAGCATCCTTCTCAATTGTGCTGAGAATTTGGTGGATTTGTATCAACAAGAGACAGTAAAAAAGGTTTACGCAAGGTCTTAATCTAAAAAGAATCCTTGGAGCGGGTCCCTGCTGCACGTCTGTGCGTGTGTCTCCGTTGTGCCGTATCCTGGACGGGTGTAGCATGATGGTCATCTGTAAAAAAGAGGAACTTAGGTGAAAAAGTTGTCGTGCAAAAAGGTGGTTTTTTAAAGAGACCATGTATATCTAGAAATGAGTAGAAATTGCCACTTGTCTGCACGCGTTGAGCCCCTTGTATTTGTAATCGGGGTGTGGCCATCAATCCGGTATAAATTACATATAGCAGCGCCGGACTCATCTAACTGCATCCGTGGTCTTGACGACCTATCAAATACTTTAGTTGGCGAGGCCGTTTTTAGTGTGCGGCTGCCAAGGCAGTTACATTCTCTTTGGCGCGCAAGGATCGCTTAATACTTCCATTCACTGTAATGATGCCGTGTGGACCGGGCATCTTGAGCGTCAGGGAAGCGTAATGTGGTATTGCATTAAAGCGAGCAAAAGCTTCGCGTCCAAGTAGTGCTTGATAACTGCATTGGAACGGAGCAATGTGGAAGGTTAAATGTTCGCTACAGGAGTTATCGGGGAAGCCGAATATAACCTTTAGTAGCAGGGAGCCTGTGCAGTGAGCCCCTGGGCCTGGCATTACTCCTTTAAAGGTAGTGTTGCTATGGCAAATTTTCGTTCGGTCTATCCCCATTTCGCGGATTGTATCCTGGTATATCAGGTTTAGACTGCTGCAACCGTCCATCAGGACTCGTGTGAAGTGGTATCCGTCAATTATTGGGTCTAATACCAGGGCAGCCCATCCTGCACGCCGGATACTTGCTGAGTAATCACGATGGTCGAAAGTGATCGGTTGAGACGACCAGTGGCAGGACTCCGCGGTGATAGGCCCTTGGGCATATTTTTCTGGGACTCCGCGGTAACACGTTTACTGTTTTGACTTCTGGTGGAAATTTCTTTTGTTCCCCAGTGTCTTGCTTGAGAGGCTCATCCTCGTCTTTGCTTGGTGTATCCTCCCCCTTGTGTACGGCGTTGAGCTTGCCGGACTGCTTGAAGACCCAACATTCTCTATGGGTATGATTAGCGGGTTTACCAGGGGTGCTATGGATCTGACATATTTGGTCCAGAATTTTGTTTAGGCTGGACAGTTCGTCTCTGGCACCTTTAGAGGGCGGCTTTTGCTGACCTGGCCAAGAGCTTTTGAATTCGGCATTTACTGCCGTGCTCTTCGTGCTGTCTTCTTTATTCTGGCGTTTGTTATTGCTGTTGCGCCGTGATTTCTCGTTTCCATCTCTAACTTCGGATGTACTAGGGTCGCTGGTGCTGCATCTGGCTAGCCAGCTATCCTCACCCACGCAAAAGTGGGTCATGAGGCTTGTTAATGCTGCCATTGTTCTCGGCTTTTCTTGGCCGAGGTGTCTGGCAAGCCATTCGTCACGGACGCTATGCTTAAAAGCTGCCAAGGCTTCGGCGTCCGGACAGTCGACATTTTGGTTATTTTTAGTAAGAAACCTGTTCCAAAGCTTTCGGGCTGACTCTCCGGGCTGTTGAGTTATATGACTCAAATCATCCGCATCCGGAGGTCGGACATAAGTCCCTTGAAAATTTGCCTGAAAGGCGTTTTCGAGCTCTTCCCAGCTTCTAATGGAGTTTTCGGGGAGGCTTTTAAGCCAGTGCCGAGCTAGTCCTTTGAGCTTGAGGGGTAAGTACTTGATGGTGTGGAGATCGTCTCCTCGAGCCATATGGATATGAAGGATATAGTCCCCAATCCAGACCCCAGGGTCTGTTGTTCCGTCGTATGACTCTATGTTTACGGGTTTGAATCCCTCTGGGAATTCATGGTCTAACACCTCATTGGTGAAACATAGGGGGTGTGCGGCACCCCTGTAGCTGGGTGTACCGCGTTGTTCTGATGCTTGTTGTGCTGCATCATATGCTGGGGTGCGCTTGCGTGGTCCATAGATGGATCTGGTTACGCCGTCCTTTTGGTGCGAGCCCTCGTGTGGATCGCTTATTGGCTTGTGAGTGGAGTTGTTTGCCGCTCCATGTTGGCCGTGAGGTCGTCTATCCGGCCAGGTGGCCGTTTTGATTTTTGGTTGTGGGGGATCTAGGGCCTCCTCATCAAATTCGGGTAGCAACTTCCGCTTCGGGTAGCTCTTGGTGGGGCGATTACCACCATACTTCGCTGCTGTGTTGAGTACTTTACTCCATCTGATTTGGAGTCTGTCCTGCACAGCCTTGAGCCTTTGCTTCTGCTTTTTCAGACTCCTCGCGGTGGCAACAATCCTTTGACGGGCATTCTGCTGCTCCAGGTGCCTGTCCGGCGTTATGTCATCCGGACTTTTATCTTTGACAGAATTGGTTTGTTTGGTTTGATTTTCCATATTGCCGTGGTCCGGCAGTAGTTCGCCCTGCTCCAAAGCTGGGTCTGTATGATCATTATTTCTGCCGAGGCGGGATTTGCGGCGGCGCTTACGCCGCCGCTTTGACTGCTTCTCGAGGGGACAAGCCTTCGTTGCGTCCTTCCGTTCCTCGTCGTCATCTTCTTTTGGTGTGTCCACCATGTATACGTCATATGATGAGGTGGACGTCCAGCGCCCTGTGGGCGGTGGTTCCTCTTCGCCTCCCGCATCGTCGTCCATACCGTTGATGTCTTCGGAGTCGATGTCAAGCATGTCGGTTAAATCATCGACAGTGGCTATGAAGTGGGTGGTGGGTGGGCCTCAAATTTCTCCGTCGTCCGCATCCCAATCCTGTTGGCCATAGTTCGGCCAGGGCTCTCCTGACAAAGAGAGAGACCTTAGTGAATTCAGAATGTCGCCGAAGGGAAAGTGCTGAAAGATATCCGCGGTGGTGAATTCCATGATCGGTGCCCAATCGGATTCGATTGGCAGGGGCGCGGATGGTTCGGAGTCGAGAAAAGAGTCCGGCACCTTGGAGTCACGGGCTTCGCAAAGGATTAGGCTGGTGATCAGCTCGATCGCCGTTGAGACTGCAGCCCCTGAGGCGGTGTCTAGCCACCCGTCCTCAATTGGCGCAGTTGGCTCCGAGCTAAGGGTCGGAGCTGATGCGGGCCCGGCCTCTGGGGTACTGTTCCACGGCAGAGCTAGGTCATACCCGTCGTGACAGTGCGGCGCGCCCGGCTGTGGCTCGAATCCGTCGAAGATCAAGTCTCCGCGGATGTCGGCCGTGTAGTTCAAACTTCCAAATCTGACCTGACGGCCAGGGGCATAGCTTTCAATCTGCTCCAGATGGCCAAGCGAATTAGCCCGCAGTGCAAAGCCGCCGAATACGAAGATCTGTCCTGGGAGATTAGTCTCGCCCTGGACTGCATCGCTATCGATGATAGTAGGAGCCATCAAGCCTAACGACGACGACACAGAGGAACTCTCAATGAAAGCACCAATGTCGGTGTCAAAACCGGTGGATCTCGGGTAGGGGGTCCCTAACTGTGTGTCTAGGCCGGATGGTAACAGGAGGCAGGGGACACAATGTTTTACCCAGGTTCGGGCCCTCTTGATGGAGGTAAAACCCTACGTCCTGCTTGATTGATATTGATGATATGGGTAGTACAAGAGTAGATCTACCACGGACTATGGTATGATTGTATGTTATGGTTGTTGTCCTACGGACTAAAACCCTTCGGTTTATATAGACACCGGAGAGGGTTAGGGTTACACAAGGTCGGTTACAAAGGAGGAGATATCCATATCCGTATTGCCTAGCTTGCCTTCCACGTCAAGTAGAGTCCCATCCGGACACGAGACGAAGTCTTCAATCTTATATCTTCATAGTCCAACAATCCGGCCAATAGAGATAGTCCGGCTGTCCGGAGACCCCCTAATCCAGGACTCCCTCACCTACTTTCATGATCATTTAGCAGTTCATTTAGTAGGCAGAGTTTCAGAGGTGCGGTGATTTCTCCGATTCTTTGGTTGTTATGCTAAGATTTTCCCCATGTCCCTGAACTTGTTGATTTTGTAGGGTTCTTGTGGATAATGCTGGTTGTTCTAGGGCATTGGAGTGGGCCAACTGCTGATGATAGGCAAGATGGAGCTGCTCGGTTGTGACCATGAGGTGAGCACATTTTCTTATTTATTTTTCTTATTTTTTGTGATTGGTTGATTGTTCGCAAGATAGGTTGTATTTTTGCGGCATATCACTGCGTTTTGTCAGTTTGTGTAGACCTTCTCCTATTTTATTGTCGGCTGTTTGATGAGAGGTCAGAGCGACAAATCCGAAGCGGCTGGTCCCTGGTAAGTGTTCCATGTACTAGGGTTTTGCTTCCTGGTTTTTAATTAATGATAGAATGATGCTTCTTCTGATGTTGTATGCTAGAACAATCCTATGTTTTGTGCATCTCCCTTTTTATTTTGATAGCAAGATGCTCTTAATTTTCTTACGAGTTGGGTAGCTCAGTGCAATTACATGATTATTATCGTGCCCATGTATATTTAAAGCAACGCAGAATGTGTCTATTTTTCCATTTTTATAGAATTTGGTCCAAAAGTATGTGGTGTACAATTCATGGAAAACCTAACTGGGTTAATAAAAATGTAATATGATTTACTGTTACCCAACAAGATCTTTATTTGTGCTTTATAAAGTCATATTAATTTTGACTTTCAGTTGTATGCTTTGTAGGTCATTATACTGACGCATGGTGCTATAATTAGAGAGAATTCCTTATTTGGCACTTTCTTAAAATTTGCTTTCCTATTTGACCCAAAATAAAATTTTCTATCCTATTTGACATCTAAAGTAAATTTTGTTCCTTATATGACATTTTTGTCCATTTTAGATAGAAACGGTGTTAAGTCTGACGTGAAAAGACCGTTTTGCCTCTAAATGAAAAGACAGCCACAAACATGCACATGGATAGCTTGGTTGATTCTTGTATGCGCTTCACAAAATTTCTAATAGTGGCACACGTACGTACAAGTGAATGCCTTGGCTAGCTTCAACTAGATCAATTAGATCGATTGTTTCTTCATAGAATCGCACGGCTTTATGTGCCTGCCTCTCAGTCCGGGCCAGCATCTGTTCTTCGGCCGCGCGGTTGGCTGTCGTCGCTCCCAGCTACCGGGCCGTGTGCATGCGTTCTTGTCTTCCTCGTTTGCTTGTCTAGTGCGTGTTGTATGGTTGCCGGTATGTGTCATGTACTACTCCCTCCATCCAAAAATACTTGTCATCAAAATGGATAAAAAGATATGTATCTAGAACTAAAATACATCTAGATACATCTCCTTTTATCCGTTTTGATGACAAGTATTTCCGGACGGAGGGATTACTACAATATTTATTTCCAGAATTTATTATGCGCATCGTACTAGTCCTGAGATCAGTTAGTTAGAAGAATTCGTAGTACGAGCACAAATGCCCGTGCATTGCAAAGGGAGATATTTCTACATGTCTTATGCCTCAATCAGTCTCCTCGTCTCATCATCTCAGTCTGCACTCCTTGCCCTCATCTCAGTTTGTGCTCCATATTATTTTGTGTTAATTAGAGTTTTCGTTTCATATTTCTCTGACTGATTTGTGTCCATATTCCTTACAACTACTCTGTATTTTGTCTCAATTCCTCTCCTTCCTTTTATTATTGTCCCTCAATTCCTTTCCTTCCTCTTTCCATTTTCAGAGTTCATTTGTAGTGCTTTTCATTTTCATGGTCATATAGCTAAAAAAAATCAGTAAATGCATGAAAAATAACAAATGAAGTCGGAAAGGGTTGAAAATTGATGATGTGGCTTTTAATGGTGCATTTTGAACACACAAAAGTCTGGAGTTCAAATAAGTCAAAAAAAATGAAATCCCTTTGTAACAGACGAGTTTCCGTATGAAACCCTGATACTTAGAAAGAGATTTTCCGTTTTGTACACAAAGTGCATCCAGTTTTTTCCGTAACCCTCTCAATTTTTTAGCACATGCTATGTGGGTGAAATAATGATACCATGCCAACTTTCAACCTTTTCAGAGTTCATTTGTAGTGCTTTTCATTTTCAGGGTCATATAGCTCAAAAAAAAAATCAATAAATGCATGAAAAATAACAAATGAAGTCAGAAAGGGTTGAAAATTAATGATGTGGCTTTGAATGGTGCATTTTCAATTATTGGGTCATTTAGCTCAAATAATGAACTAATATAAAAAAGAATGATCTAGAAAACTGTTATGAAACTCTAATAGAAAAATAATAAGCAAAAAGAATTTTCATAAAACTTTTATAAACCTCTAGTATTATTGAAACTAAACTTATATAAAATTTATGCAACTAAAATTATCAAAGTATTTTCTGTTCAAAACATTATAAGAAAAAAGAATTTTCATAAAATAAATAAAAAAACAAAAATAAAATAAAATAAATAAGTAGAAACAAAATAAAATAAATAAGTAGAAACAAAATAAACTTTAACAAATAAGTAGAAATTAAATAAAAAAATAAACTTGAATAAAATAAATAAAAATAGAAACAAAAAGAATCACGGAAAAAGGAAAAATAAAACAAAATTATCAAAGTATTTTTTGTTTAAAATCATTAAAAGCAAAAAAGAATTTTCATAAAGAACTTTTTTTGTTCGAAACATTAATAGCAAAATTACATAATAAGTAAGTAATTAGAAACAAAATAAAATAAATAAAGCAAAAAAGAAAAGAAATAAACTGGAAAAAAAATCAACCTACTAGGCCACCACGACCTGAATACGACTAGAAACCCACCCATGGGCCAGGATTCAGGCCCGTAGAAGGCCCAATATAGATACAGTGTGTTTAGGCCCGAAAGCCTGCATTTGAGAGGAGCTCGAGAGAGCAGCGGGAGTGGGGCTTATAAACCACTCTCGAGCTTCCTGAGCTAGCGAAGTGGGACTAAACTTTCATGCCGCGATGCGGGCAGCACAAGGCCTTTAGTCCCGGTTGGTGCCGCCAACCGGACTAAAGGTGTCCATTGGTACCAGTTCATGGTACCAACCGGAACCAATGCCCATCCTTTAGTCCCGGTTCGTGCCACCAACCGGGACCAAAGGCCTCTGCTTCCTGCCCTTTGGGTTGCTGAAAAGAGACCTTTGGTCCCGGTTGGTGGCACCAACCGGGACTAAAGGTGGGCATTGGTCCCGGTTGGTGGCACGAACGGGGACCAATGCTCTGTCTATATAATCAATACTTGTGAAAAATTCCGTTCAGTTCTACGATCCCGCCCCTCTGCCTCGCCGTCGCCGTCGTCACCGCACGCCATCCCGCGCCGCTCCGACGTCGTCGCCGCCCCGCGCCGCTCCGACGTCGTCGCCGCCCCGCGCCACCCCTGCCCCGACGTGGCCGCCCTCTATCCCGACCTCACCGTCGCCGCCCTCTGCCGCGCCTCATCGTCGCTGCCCCGTGAGCCCCCTCCCTTTCCCCGCGCCGCCGCCCCTGCCTGCTCTGCTTGCCGCACGCCGCCGCCAGCGCCCCGGCCTGCTCTGCTTTGCCGCGCGCCGCCGCCGCCCCGACCTGCTCGCGATCTGGTTTTTGTATATGTATATATATGGATGTATATATGTAGATATGGATGTTGTATGTATATGTATATATATGCAGATGTATGTATGATCCATGGATGTGTATGCATTGATGTATGATTTTTTTGTTCATAGATTTTTTTGTCGATTTATGTATATATATGTTCATATATATATATATATATATATGCATATTTAGGAAAAATTGTGTTGCAAAATTTACATTTCAGGTTAGTTGATTTAGTGCATTTTTGGTTATTAGTTCTACTGTTAGTGCATTTTAGGATAGTAGATTCTAGGTTAATGGATCGGAGAGGAAAAAGTAAAATAATGAAAAGGAAGAAAAGAGGAAGAAGGAAGAAGGAAGAAGAAGAGAAATAAGGAGAGGAAAAAAGGAAAATAAGAAGCGGAAGAAGGAGAAGAAGAAGGAGAAGAAGAGGAGAGGAAGAAGTGGAGAAATAAATAAGAAGAGGAAAAAAGAAGAAAAAAATGAGGAGAAGAAGAAAGGAATAGAGGACAAGACTCTATTCCTTTCTTCTTCTTCTCTTTTTTTCTTCTTCTTCCTCTTCTTATTTTTTATCGAGTATGTCGTTGTCGATATACCCCCTCCCCGATAACTTCGACATGAGAGGGGGGGGTCGATAAATGATATAACTAGCTAGTTAAACTAGTTTATTTTTAGTAAGTACTACTTTATTTTATTTATAGTAAGTGCTTAGTAGTTGAACTAGTTGATTTAATAAAACTACTTTATTTTACTATAGAAGTAGTTTATTTTTAGTAAGTACTACTTTATTTTATTTATAGTAAGTTCTTAGTAGTTGAACTAGTTGATTTAATAAAACTACTTTATTTTACTATATATATAAGTAGTTTATTTTTAGTAAGTACTACTTTATTTTATTTATAGTAAGTGCTTAGTAGTTGAACTAGTTGATTTAATAAAACTACTTTATTTACTATAGAAGTAATTTATTTTTAGTAAGTGCTACTTTATTTTATTTATAGTAAGTGTTTAGTAGTTGAACTAGTTGATTTAATAAAACTACTTTATTTTACTATAGATAGAAGTAGTTTATTTTTAGTAAGTACTACTTTATTTTATTTATATTAAGTGCTTAATTAGTAGTTGAACTAGTTGATTTAATAAAACTACTTTATTTTACTATAGAAGTAGTTTATTTTTAGCAAGAAAATTAATAGAACTAGTTTATTTTTTTTAGTTCAAGCAATTATTCCCGCATCGACGTCGATGATGCCTATCCCGCATCCTCGTCGTCGACATGGCGGAGGAGGCCGGCTTGATCAGAGGGGCCATGTCCGGCATTGGGCTCCGCCGGGCTGGTATTGGGAGGTGCTCACTAGTAGAAAAAGGGTCAAATGTGAAGCACATTAGTGCTGGTTTGAATTTGAGCCGGCACTAATGTGTCCATTAGTGCCGGTTCCAATGGCTAGGCGGGCGGACATCATTAGTACCGGTTCGTGGCGAACCTTTAGCACCGGTTCGTGCCACGAACCGGTACTAAAGTGAGTGGTGGCAGGATGTTGTCAGTCCGGGGCCCCTCCAACCCCTTTAGTACCGGGTCGTATCACGAACCGGTACTAAAGGTCGTCCTACATACACCCTTCCTCCACCTGAGCTCGCTCTGTTCTTCCCCTTTCCCCTCTCCTCTCTGTTCTTTCCCTCTTCCTCTCAAGGTCATCACACATTTTGCCCAAAATTTGTGAAGATTTGAAGTCCCACATCCATTCAAATGATCACAAATGTTAGCAACTTTGTCCTTTCATTTCTCATTGCTAGATTAGCTCGTGTAAAGCTTTATATAGTGATTGATTTTTGAGTTTAGTAATTTGGGAGGAATTATATGTATGTGCTAGTATTTGATTTATATGCAATTTGAGGACAAAAATAACACTTAGTTTGCATATTTAGGTGTGGTTTACTTAGTGCCTTCTAAATCTCCGTCATAACCACAGTCGATCGCCTGCAACGTCCCGTCGTCGGCACCACCTTGTGGTGAGCCTCTTGTTCATGAATGTTTTATATAAAAAATTGATATTTGTGTGATTTGGATATATAGTTACTCGTATAATTATCTTACCGATACATTGTTTGTTATACATAGTGCCATGGTTTTGATATCCGTCCCCGTCGGCCCTCGTCCGGGTTATGATTCAGATGTGGTATATTCTCTTTTAAAACTATCTGTTGCATTTCGTGTTTATGAAAAATTATGCCCATCAAGTTGACATAGATATTTGTATGTAGGAGGTAGTTGAACCGGAAATTCCAACCGACCCTATTGTCGAGAGGTTAAATTTAGTTGAAAGAGAAAACGGGGATTTGAAGGAATAATTGAAAAGAATTGAGGGGGAGAAGATGGAATTGGAGTTGCATGTTGCCGATGTCGTCGATGATCACAAGATTAAGATGGAGAAAATGCGCTTGAAGATTAGAAAGATTAGAAAATATGCCATTCATAGTGAGGCTTGGTATCATTATACTGTTGGATCAATTGTTACCTTAGTTGCGATCTTGCTCGCATTTGTTTTTGCATTTAAATTCTTTAGCTAGAGAGTTATTTGTTTGTTGCATTTAAGTGTTGTATGAACTTTATGTATGAACTTTATGTATTGTATTAATTTGGTGTTTTCGATGCTGTGTATTGAAGATGAACCAGCAATGGATGTACGATGACCGATGCTCTCCCGAGTTCATTAATGGCGTGCATACTTTTCTGCTTGCGGCTGAGGCAAACAAGCGTGTGGATGGTTTTATGCCTTGTCCATGTGCTGGCTGTAAGAATGGTCACAATTACTCTATGTCAAGAACAATTCAGGTCCACCTGTTTGAGTCCGTTTTCATGCCCCACTATAATGTTTGGACCAAGCACGGAGAAGGAGGGGTTATGATGGAAGACAATGAAGAAGAAGAGGACGACGACAGGTATCCTGGCCATGGGTTCCCTGAATACGATGATACAACAATGAGGGAAGAAGCTGAGCCGGCAATGCGGGAAGAAGCTGAAGAAAAGGCATCGGATGAGCCCGTTGATGATCTAGGTTGGGCCATTGCCGATGCAAAGAGAAACTGTGCAAGTGATTTGGAGAAGAAGAAGTTGCAGCGCATGTTAGAGGATCACAAAAAATTGTTTTACCCGAATTGCGTAGGTGACAAGAAAAAGCTGGGCACCACACTGGAATTACTGCAATGGAATGCAGAAAATGGTCTATCTGACAAGGGGTTTGGAAAGTTGCTGGTAATGATAAAGAATATGCTTCCAAAGGACAACGAATTGCCCGAGAGTACATACGAAGCAAAGAAGGCTGTCTGCCCTCTAGGGTTAGAGGTGCAGAAGATACATGCATGCCCTAATGATTGCATCCTCTACCGCGGTGAGTACGAGGATTTGAATGCTTGCCCAGTATGTGGTGCATTGCGCTATAAGATCAGCCGCGATGACCCTAGTGATGTCGAGGGCGAGCGCCCCAGGAAGAAGATTCCTGCCAAGGTGATGTGGTATGCTCTTATAATATCATGGTTGAAACGTTTGTTCCAAAACAAAGAGCATGCCAAGGCGATGCGATGGCACAGATAAGACCGTAAGAAAGACGGAAAGTTGAGAGTACCCGCTGATGGGTCGCGGTGGAGAAAAATCGAGAGAAAGTACGGGAAGGAGTTTGCAGATGACGCAAGGAACGTATGGTTTGGTCTAAGCGCAGATGGCATTAATCCTTTTGGGGAGCAGAGCAGCAACCATAGCACCTGCCCTGTGACTCTATGTTTGTATAACCTTCCTCCTTGGTTGTGCATGAAGCGGAAGTTCATTATGATGCCAGTGCTCATCCAAGGCCCTAAGAAACCCGACAACGATATTGATGTGTAACTAATGCCATTAGTTGAAGAACTCTTACAGCTGTGGAATGGAACAGGTGTATGTGCGTGGGATGAGCACATGGGGGAAGAATTTGACCTAAAGGCGTTGCTGTCCGTGACCATCAATGATTGGCCTGCTCTCACTAACCTTTCAGGACAGACAAACAAGGGATACCGCGCATGCACGCATTGTTTGGATGATACGGACAATATATATTCGGCTAATTGTAAGAAGAATGTGTACCCGGGACATCGTCGATTTCTTCCGAGCAGGCATGCCATAAGAAAGAAAGGCAAGCATTTCAAAGGTGAGGCGGATCACCGGACGAAGCCTCGCCACCGTACTGGTGCTGATGTACATGATATGGTCAAGGATTTGAAGGTAGTCTTTGGAAAGGGTCCTGGCGGACAACCTGTTCCGAATGACGCTGACGGACGCGCACCCATGTGGAAGAAGAAATCTATATTTTGGGACCTGCCCTATTGGAAAGACCTAGAGGTCCGCCCCGCAGTCGACGTGATGCACGTGACGAAGAATCTTTGCGTGACCCTACTTGGCTTCTTGGGCGTGTATGGGAAGACAAAAGATACACCTGAGGC
Organism: Triticum urartu; assembly: GCF_003073215.2. Taxonomy (NCBI): domain Eukaryota; kingdom Viridiplantae; phylum Streptophyta; class Magnoliopsida; order Poales; family Poaceae; genus Triticum; species Triticum urartu. The sequence continues at coordinate 596,570,641 of NC_053025.1, forward strand.
ATGGGAGGACTAGCAACATATGCACGGAAAAGACGGCATACATCAGGGGCATGCCAGCTACGCTCTTACCAAAGAAGAGAAGGAAATCTTTTTTGAATCCCTACTCAGTATTAAGGTACCGTCTGGCTTCTCGTCGAATATAAAGGGAATAATAAACATGGCAGAGAAAAAGTTCCAGAACCTAAAGTCTCATGACTGCCACGTGATTATGACACAACTGATTCCGGTTGCATTGAGGGGGCTTCTACCGGAAAATGTTCGATTAGCCATTGTGAAGCTATGTGCATTCCTCAATGCAATCTCTCAGAAGGTAATCGATCCAGAAATCATACCAAGGTTAGAGAATGATTTGGTGCAATGTCTTGTCAGTTTCGAGTTGGTGTTCCCACCATCCTTCTTCAACATCATGACACACATCCTAGTTCACCTATGCGAAGAGATTAATGTTTTGGGTCCTGTATTTCTACAGAATATGTTCCCCTTTGAGAGGTTCATGGGAGTCTTAAAGAAATATGTTCATAACCGTGCTAGGCCAGAAGGAAGCATCTCCAAGGGCCATGAAAATGAGGAGGTCATTGAGTCTTGTATTGACTTTATTCCTGACCTTAACCGATTGGTGTTCCTGAATTGCGGCATAAGGGCAGACTGGATGGAAAAGGCACACTAGGAGGGGATCAAATAATATGTATGGACGGACATTCTCTAACTGAAGCACACTACACAGTTCTACAGAATTCCGCCTTGGTGGCTCCGTATATGGACGAATACAAGAATTTTCTACGCTCCAAACACCCGGAGCGGTCTGATGACTGGATTACATGTGAACAAACCAGGAGTTTTGCCGGCTGGTTGCAGACACGTACCATGCATGACGCCTCTATTGAAGATGACCTGTACTCGCTATCCCAGTTACCATCTTCGAATATAATGACTTTCAAAGGGTACGAGATAAATGGTAATACATTTTACACGATCGCCCAAGATAAGAAGAGCACCAACCAAAACAGTGGTGTCCGCTTTGATGCAACAACCAAGACGGGAAAGGAAACATATTATGGTTACATAAAGGAGATATGGGAACTTGACTATGAACGTGGTTTGAAGGTCCCTTTGCACTAGTGCAGAACCGGGCAATAGCACCGGTTCGTAAGGCCCTTTAGTGCCGGTTCGATAACTGGCACTAAAGTGTGGGCACTAAAGGGCCCCCCTTTAGTACCGGTTCAGCATGAACCGGTGCTAAAGGGCAACCACGTGGCACGAGCCAGCCCTGGGGGCAGGGAGCCCTTTAGTACCGATTGGTGACACCAACCGGTATTAAAACGTTGGGGGGTTTTGGGTTTATGATTTCTTTTTCATTTAATTTTTTGTTTTCCATTTAATTCTTTTTCGTTTGCTGGTATTTTAAGATACTACATATTGTACACGTTATGCATATATATAAATAGAATTTCTAGTAGAACCGATCATATATATATATATCATCGAATGTCTCACAACCACCATTAATTAATTCACACATATATACACACATGTATATATATACAATTAGCTAGCTATATACAATTTCTCCTAATTGGTGCCTTCGGAGCCAGTGGCATTAGCCTAATTGGTGCCTTCGGAGCACGATGACAATTGGAAGTGGTTCATGGGGGCGGTAGCGGGTAATAGTATTCTCCTTTGGGATCTATGACCTGGTCGAGCAAAAATCCCACTATTTCCTCTTGAATTGCTTCTATGTGGTCCTCTGCTAGGAGCTGCTCCCGCACCTCTTTGAGCTGTTAAGAAGGAGATCAATATGCATGTGTATTAGTTGTGTGACTAGATATCGATAATGGTGTACAAATTGTGAATAGTGTTCTGACAAACATACCAACTCCTGTCTTTGTGATCTGCTCCTTTTGGACGCCATCATGCGAATGTTCTCGCAAACGTAGTATGCACATAGATTATTCCCCGGCGCCTACTTCAGGGCCTTTACGAGAATGGAATTTGATCAGATAATAATTAATCAATCATGATAATTAAAGAGATGGCAGCTAGCTAGCTAGTACTACTTAATTACTTACCTTGGGTCGATACCATTTCAGCTTTTTTTTCCATTGGCCTGGAGTGACGCTGATGAACTTTGCCCAAGCCCTGCCCGCCGACAAAGAAAATGAATAAAGGGGTTATTAAATAGTTCATATCAGGAAATGACGAACTAAATAGGCCGAGATATAGTTAATAATGATTGAAATTACCTGTTGACTATCCCAAACAAGATGGTGTAGTCACTTGCTTTTTTAAGTAGTGAGTCCAGTATTTCAACTGTTCCTTCACCAACTTTAATGATTAACAAGATCCAGTGAAATCTGCATGCAAAGACGTTTGCATGTCTTAATTAAGGGGGCATATGTAAGAAAAACATGTAGCTAGCTAGTAGGCAAAAACAGAATTTGTAGTACAAGACAGTGTGACTCACTCGAAGTTGTAAGGTAGTAGTATATCTTCATTGGTATTGAGGCGCTTGAAGAACTTTAGCATGCTTTCCTCTACACTTTTTTCATAATGTGGATCTAATTTCCATGTGTATTCATTAATGGTATTTGGGTCAATGAACCCAATGCCATAGCGTCCACCTTTTTTCATTTCATAAATCTTCATCCTGCATAATACCACACAAAAGAATATAGTGAGGATAATTACAGGTAATGATTGATCAAAATGATCACTATAGCTAGCTTGAGACTTAAATTAGAAAGAAATCACTTACAGACAATAGCAACTGACGATAGATTTGTCAAGTGCGTCTTGATTGTATAACTGAAATAGTTCTGAATACTCAACGGACACAGCTTTCTCATGTTAGTAATGATCCTTCTTGACATTCACCATGAGGGACTCCCGATTGGAAATCTTGGTAATGTCCATGTACCATTGATGCAATTCATACATTCTTGTTGGGAGCTTCTTGACCTCGTCTGGCTCGACCAAAGGTTAGCCCCGGACATATTTCTATTTTATTTCCTCCTCTCTAATCAGAGACATGGGCTCGATATCGAGGAGTTGTCCAATAGTGATTGTGAGCCTTTTAGCCTTTTCAATATGCTCCTCGGTTCTTAGCACATCGCCCAGCTCGGGAACGTTAACGGTTTGCTCACAATAATATTAGGCGCGCGTACTCTCATGTGTTGTTGGCACAACAAGCGGGGGGATTGATTGTGCCGCATGTTCTCCTAGCTGGGGAACGGCTTTACCGCTCCTTTTGCCAGCTGATTTGCTCGAGCTCGAGCTCACCTCTTTCCGTAGACGTGCTCGATTTAACTTCCTGAGGTGGCGCTCATAGTCTGTGTCAACAGGCTTGGGAGCTGGTGCTCTATCCATACGAATGAAGTGGTCAATTTTTTCCTCAGGCACTTTCTCCCTTGGCGGCGGTGGCGGTTTCGGTGCAAAATGGGCTTCCACCTCGGCCTTTGATATGGCCGCGTTTTCCCCGTCGGACTTATCGTAACACTACTAGGGAAAAGCCTATACACAAAATCTTACCAGCAGTGTGCTTTAAAATCAGGCGCTGCTGCTAAGTAGCAGTAGCGCGGGCCATGGAAACTCGCTGCTGAAACAAGTTTATCAGTAGCGCGTGCACTCCAAGTACCGCTACTGCTAAAATTCCCACGACGCCGCCGCGAGGCCAGTTATAACAGCAGCGCGTTAAAATAAACAGCGCTACTGCTACGTAACGTAGCGACAGCGCATTCAGGCAATAACTGCTGCTGCTAAATTAACTACAAAAATCAATGAGCATTCAGCACATTCAGCGCATTCAGCGTAACGTAGCAGCAGTGTATTTTTTATGTCTATGTCTATTTTTACATACTGACACATAGCAGTAGCGCGTTCAGGCTGAAAGGCGCTACTGATAGGTAGTTTAGCACTAGCGCGTTTACCTATAGCGCGCTACTGCTATTCCATTCCATCTCCCCCCACTCACTAGCCTCATCCAAAGATCACACTCACACACACTCATGGTCTCCTCATCACCCCCGCGCCGCCGGTCCTCCTCCATCGCCCCTCCCCCGATTTGCGCCGCTGTCGCCTCATCCTCCTCGCCGGACTCGGTACCGGCCTCCTCCTCCGTCCTCCCTCCACTCGCCGCTAGCCGCCCCCTCCTCGCTCCGCCTTCCTCCTCGATCCGTCCTCCCTCCACTCGCCGCCGGCCGGCCCCTCCTCGCTCTGCCTTCCTCCTCCGTCCTACTATCTTCTCCCTCCTCGAGTCGACCCTCCTTGTCCCTCCTCCCTGATACATTTTGATTTAGTAGGCTTTCATATGTAACATTTTGATTTAGTTGATATGATTTAGTTGATTTAGTAGGCTAGTTGATTTAGTTGATTTAGAACATTTTGATTTAGTTTATTTAGTAGGCTAGTTGATTTAGTTGATTTAGTAGGCTAGTTGATTTAGAACATTTTGATTTAGTTGATTTAGTATGCTACTGGATTTAGTATGCTAGTGGATTTAGTATGCTAGTTGATTTAGTTGATTTAGTATGCTTGATTTAGTTTTTTTGTAATAAGTTATTTTTTGGCAAAATGTAGGTGCCAATTTAGTTAAATTTGCCACTTGTTTCCTGTGAAGTGAATCGTTAATCCTTTGCTCATATTGCTTTAGGAAAATGGCGCCACCACCAGCACCACTATGTCGACTGTGCAAGTCAAGGTGCGCCAGCAGCCTTGCAACTGGCAAGCTGTTCGGCATCTACTTCCATCTGAGTTTTCGTCATGCGGCGGTAAGAAATTAGATGAAATGTAACAACTATTTTATTTTTAGTGTTGGCATTACTGCATTGTGTCATTTTGCTTTTCTTACACAGATCGTCCCATGGAATGTGAGGTTGAAATTCAACAAGCTGACAGGAGACACTGTGACATTTGAGGCTCCTGGGGGGCCATACACTATGGAGGTCGAGAAAGGACGCAATATGTCGCAGATTAGAGGAGATGGATGGGCCCGTTTCCTCGCTTGCATGCGTCTTACTGGTGGTGAGTTGATTAGATTCTCCTTCAAAGCAGAAAGACCCAAGCTGGTTGTCATTTATATCAACCTGGTGGAAGATGATGAAGATGACGAAGATGATGAAGATAATGAGGACCCACTCAATGAAGATGATGAGAACCCACTTCATGAAGCCAACATAGGTCAAAGAATGAGGCTGAGCGAGGAGGAGGTGTGCAACCTATGGGACATAATTCCGCCACGTGATGACTTTGTCGGGGTGCCATTCGTGACCCGCCTGACAAGTACCATGGTCGATCGGCATGAAAAGGTATGTTATACGTACTGCATGTAGTAATTTGATGATATATATATGCTTTATTGTTATACTTACAAATGCAAATTATCCGATTATATGCTTAGTGAATCCGATGATATGCTTAGTGTAGAGTCCAATGATATGCTTTGTGGAATCTAGTCGATGATATACTTTAGTGTAGAGTCTGATCACATGCTTATTAGTGTAGAATCCAAGGAACTATTAATAGTGTAGATAATCCATATATACTTATTAGTAGAATTCATGATTAATTAGTACAAATGCGTAGTACTGTGTCTTTAATTTGATAGTGTAGAAATCTAGACTTAATAGAAATATATTTGCAAGAGTATGTGTGAGGCTATTTATTAATTGATATGTTTTTCTTATTCAGAGATTGCCAAAGAACCTATCTGTGAGTTGTGGTATCGAGCCTGATGAAGAAGGCTCAGTTGGACTACGCCTTACCATAAGGGGCTCCGTCACCACATGTACTTACCGCATGGGCACAGATGGTCGCACACACTTGAACTCGGTTGGGTGGAAGAGATTCCTCGTTGGCAAGAATCTTCGTGTTGGACAGGCCATCCTAATTACTATCAGGAACACCCACCGCCCAGTCTTGAGGATGATGATCGTCGTCGATATCATCTAGAACTACATATGTGTGTGTGTGGCTATATCATCTAGAACTACATATGATGATCGTCGTTGATATCATGTAGAACTACATATGATGATCGTCGTCGATATCATCTAGAACTAAATATGATGATTGTCGTCGATGTCACCTTGTACTGCTTGAGGATGCATGTTGAGTATATATGAAATTGTTATCTAGTACTCCCTCGGTTCCAAATTACTCGTCGTGGTTTGAGTTCAAATTTGAACTAAAACCACGACGAGTAATTTCGAACCGAGGGAGTACTACCTAGTACCTATAATGCTTTATGAAATTGATATCTAGTAGTACCTAGTATCTGGAAATTGCAGTTTATCGAAGCTGGAATGGGGAAATGGTGAAAGATATGACAGTAGCGCTGGACCGGGAAATCGCTATAGCTAAGTAATAGCAGCGCGTTCCTGAAAAGCGCTGCTGCTATAGTCAATAGTGGTAGCGCGGGTACAGGTAGCGCTACTACTAAGAGTTAGTTGTAGCGCCTTATTGGTAGCGCGGGCACCCGCGCTGCTGATAGGCCTAAAACCCGTGCTGCTACTAGCCTTTTCCCTAGTAGTGTAAGGCCTCTGCGGAAGAGGCGCGAGGCTGCTTGGATCATATTGAGATCGCTTGCATCCGCCTGTACCTCTAGTACTACCTCGACTAGTACCGCTACGCACCATAGCTGAGGCGGCTCTCTTCCGTGATTGCTGAGGCGGCGAAGACGGCTGACGTGGCTGAGTTGGAGGATTAGGAGTGGCCTGAAGCTGTGCTGGACTTGGAGGAGGAGTGGCCTGACGCTTTGCCGGACTTGGAGGAGGAGGAGTGGCCTGAAGCTGTGCCGGACTTGGAGGAGGAGTGGCCTGACGCGTTGGTGGACTTGGAGGAGTGGGAGTCTGCTGACTCGGTGGCGGACTTCGACGAGCAGTCGGATCACGCGGTGTCGGTGGCCTTCGAAAGATGATGCAATCCTTTCTCCATAGGATGATACGATGGTTGGCCTCTCCCAGTGTGTGCTCCTCGTCACCTCCAGGAATGTCAAGCTCTAGCCCCGAATATTGGTCCACCACCTCATCAACCAAGACACGAGCATAGACCGCTGGAATCGGGTTGCAATGGAAGGTTGCCTTAGGGGGATTTGTAAAAGCAACGGCGTCCGCCACCTTCATGGATATGTTCTTGATTTTGAAGTGTAGCTCGCAGTTAGTGTTCTCCATGATGTCATCCACTGGGTAGCTATCCAACAATGCGTCGCCCGGGGCGGAACCCACACTGCTTCTCGGCATGGATGGGACGGTGCTATCCAATGCTGGATCATCCGCTAGCTGCTGCAGCTGCTGAGACCCCATTTGCTGGCTAAGTGAGTCGATCTGCTCCTACTGCCGCTGGAATTTGACTGCCAAGTCCGCGTGCTTTGATTCTAGGCCTTGAAGGCGTTCATAGTCCAGCTTCCTCTGCTCCTCCTCCATCTTCCTCTTCTTCTCCTCCGCAATCTTCTTTCTCGCACAGGTTTTGTAGTCGGCGTTCCAGTCCGAAAACCCCTCATACCACGGAATAGTGCCCTTGCCTCGTGTTCTTCCCGGGTGTTCAGGATTTCCCAGGGCACGCGTAAGCTCGTTGTTCTCTCTGTTGGGCTCGAACACCCTCGATCGAGCCTCTTCTATTGCAACAAAAGTATTAAGGTAAACCTAACCAGAAGCTTGAGTATTTCTTTTCTTACCACTTCTTTCATTTTAGGATTCAGACGTCGTTGAGGATCACGAACTGGTTTGGCATCTGCTTCCAAATTTATTTTATGTTGACATAGAGTGGGACTAATGCCCTTAAGATCATCAAGAGTATATTCAATAGCAGCACGATGCTTCTTTAGAGTTTTCAATATCTTTCTTCTTCATGCTCTGAAAGGTTAGCACTAATAATAACAGGATATATCTTCTTTTCATCAAGATGAGTATACTTAAGATTATCAGGCAAAGGTTTAAGCTCATACACGGGATCACCCTTGGGTGGAGGAGGATCCCCTAAAATTTCAACAGGCAAGTTATGTTGCAAAATAGGTTCCTGTTTAAAGAATACTTCAGCTATTTCCCTTCTTTCATTCATGAACATATCATTTTCATGGTCTAGCAAATAGTGTTCTAAAGGATCACTAGGAGGTACGTCAATAGAAGCAAGACCAATAATTTCGTCCTTACTAGGTAATTCTTCCTCACGATGTTGTTTACTAAATTTAGAGAAATTAAACTCATGAACCATATCATCCAAGCCAATAGTAACAACATTCTTTTCGCAATCTATCCTAGCATTAACAGTGTTCAGGAAGGGTCTACCAAATATAATGGGACAAAAGCTATCTTGTGGAGAAGTAAGAACAAGAAAATCAGCAGGATATTTAGTTTTCCCACACAAGACTTCAACATCTCTAGGAATTCCCATCGCTGAGATAGTATCTCTATTGGCAAGTTTAATTGTGACATCAATATCTTCTAACTCAGTAGGTGCAATTTTATGCCTGATTTCTTTATACAAGTCATAAGGTATAACACTAGCACTAGCACCCATATCACATAAGCCATGATAACAATGATCTCCTATTTGAACAGAAATAACAGGCACGCCTACCATAGGTCTATGTTTATCTTTATCACAAGGTTTAGCAATTCTAGCAGTTTCACCTTCGAACTGAATAACATGCCCATCAATATTATCAGACAAGAGATCTTTAACAATAGCAATATTAGGTTCTACTTTAACTTGCTCAGGAGGTGTATAAGTTCTAATATTGCTTTTACGAACAACAGTTGAAGCTTTAGCATGATCCTTTATTCTAAAAGGGAAAGGTGGTTTCTCAACATAAGAAGTAGAACAATGGGATCATTATAAATGACAATCTTTTCTTCAACTTTAATAGGTGCAGCTACTTTTACTTCTATGGGAGGATGATATTTAAACCACTTCTCCTTAGGGAGATCAACATAAGTAGCAAAAGATTCACAGAAAGAAGCTACTACCTCAGAGTCAAGTCCATATTTAGTACTAAACTTACAGAAAATATCGGTATCCATAAAAGATTTAACACAATCAAACTTAGGTGTCATACCTGACTCCTTACCTTCGTCGAGGTCCCAATCTTCAGAGTTGCATTTAATTCTATCCAGTAAATTCCATCTGAATTCAATAGTCTTCATCATAAAAGAGCCAGCATGAGAAGTATCGAGCATGGTGCGGTTGTTATCAGAAAGCTGAGCATATAAATTTTGAATAATCATTTCTCTTGAGAGCTCATGATTGGGGCATGAATATAACATTGATTTAAGCCTCCCCCAAGCTTGAGCGATGCTTTCTCCTTTGTGAGGCCAGAAATTATATATATAATTGCGATCACGATGAACAAGATGCATAGGGTAATACTTTTGATGAAATTCCAACTTCAATCTTTTATAGTCCCATGATCTCATATCATCACATAGCCTATACCATATCAATGCGTATCCTGTCAAAGATAAAGGGAAGACCTTCTTCTTAGCAACATCATTGGGTATACCTGCAAGCTTAAATAATCCACAAACTTCATCCACATATATTAAGTGCTTGTCAGGATGCTTTGTTCCGTCTCCTGTAAAAGGGTTAGCTAGCAGTTTTTCCATCATACCCGAAGGAAATTCAAAAGGAGTTTCATTTTCAATAGGTTCAGTAGGTTGAGGAGCAACTCTTTGCTCTACTGGACGGGGTGAAGATACCCCGAACAAGCCCCTCAGAGAATTACTCTCCATAGTAACAAATGACAGTAAATTTCAGCACACTATATAAATTTTTCCTTACCAAATTCCACCTACCAAAGGCGCTACACTCCCCGGCAACGGCGCCAGAAAGGAGTCTTGATGAACCACAAGTATAGGGGATCTATCGTAGTCCTTTCGATAAGTAAGAGTGTCGAACCCAATGAGGAGCAGAAGGAAATGATAAGCGGTTTTCAGCAAGGTATTCTCTGCAAGTACTGAAATAAGTGGTAACAAATAGTTTTGTGATAAGATAAATTGTAACGAGCAACAAGTAACAAAAGTAAATAAAGTGCAGCAAGGTGGCCCAATCCTTTTTTTAGCAAAGGACAAGCCGAAACAAACTCTTATAATAGGAAAAGCGCTCCCGAGGACACATGGGAATATCGTCAAGCTAGTTTTCATCACGTTCATATGATTCGCGTTCGATACTTTGATAATTTGATATGTGGGTGGACCGATGCTTGGGTGCTGTTCTTACTTCAACAAGCATCCCACTTATGATTAACCTCTATTGGAAGCATCAACAACTACAAAAAAAGTATTAAGGTAAACCTAACCATAGCATGAAACATGTGGATCCAAATCAGCCCCTTACGAAGCAACGCATAAACTAGGGTTTAAGCTTCTGTCACTCTAGCAACCCATCATCTACTTATTACTTCCCAATGCCTTCCTCTAGGCCCAAATAATGGTGAAGTGTTATGTAGTCAACGTTCACATAACACCACTAGAGGCTAGACAACATACATCTTATGAAAATATCAAACGAATACCAAATTCACATGACTACTCATAGCAAGACTTCTCCCTTGTCCTCAGGAACAAAGGTAATTACTCACAAAGCATATTCATGTTCATAATCAGAGGGTAATAATATGCATATAGGATCTGAACATATGATTTTCCACCATATAAAGCAACTAGCATCAACTACAAGGAGTAATGAACACTACTTAGCAACCTACTAGCACCAATCCCGGACTTTGAGACAAGAATTGGATACAAGAGATGAACTAGGGTTTGGAGATGAGATGGTGCTGGTGAAGATGTTGATGGAGATTGCCCTCTCCCGATGAGAGGAGCGTTGGTGATGACGACGGTGATGATTTCCCCCTCCCGGAGGGAAGTATCCCCGGCAGAACAGCTCTGTAGGAGCTCTAGATTGGTTCCGCCAAGGTTCCGCCTCGTGGCGGCGGAGTCTTGTCCTGAAAATTTCCTTCTGATTTTTTTCTCATCAAAAGACTTCATATAAGAGAAGATGGATGTCGGAGAGCCAGCAGGGGTCCCACGAGGTAGGGGGCGCGCCCTAGGGGGGGCGCCCCCCACCCTCATGAGAAGGGTGTGGGCCCCCTGGCCTCCAGCTGGCGAAAGGGGGATGTGCTGCAAGGCGATTAAGTTGGGTAACGCCAGGGTTTTCCCAGTCACGACGTTGTAAAACGACGGCCAGTGAATTGTAATACGACTCACTATAGGGCGAATTCCAGCTGCCGGCATTCTCCGTCCTTATGTATACCTTGTAAAATAAGAGAGAATAGCCATAAGTATTGTGACATAAAGTGAAATAACAGTCCATAATGCAATAAATATCGATATAAAAGCATGATGCAAAATGGACGTATCAACTCCCCCAAGCTTATACCTCGCTTTTCCTCAAGCGAAAAGCCGATAACAATAAATATGTCCTCATGTTTAGAGGTAGAGGCGTCGATAAAAATAAAACACGGACATGAAGGCATCATGATTATTCTCATAACAGCAACATATATAGATTTTGTCATATGATTACTTATGTTCAAGTGATGATCTATTCACAATGCAAAAGTATAAATCATAAACCTTATTGGGCTCCGACACACTATAATCTCAGTCATTGAAGCAATTGCAATTTATCATAACATCGGAAAGAGTCTATGTCAGAGCTAAAAAGCAAGTCCACATACTCAACTATCATTTAGTCCTTCATAATTGCTAACACTCACGCAATACTTGTGGTTATGAAGTTTTAATCCGACACAGAGAAAGATAGGGGCTTATAGTTTTGCCCCACAACCTTTTACCTCAAGGGTAATGTCAACAATAATAATTCATGCCCCCTACATCCAATTAGATATATATATCATGTTCTTTCCAACATGCCGAGCTTGCCAAAGGATAAAATGAAAAAGAAAAGGTGAAGATCACCGTGACTCTTGCATAAGGTAGAAGATAATAATAGAAGATAGGCCCTTCGCAGAGGGAAGCAGAGGTTGACATGCGCTTTTATGGTTGGATGCATAAAATCTTAATGCGAAAGAACGTCACTTTATATTGCCCCTTGTGACATGAACCTTTATTATGCAGTCTGTCGCTTTTATTACTTCCACATCACAAGATCGTATAAAGCTTATTTCTCCCACACCAATCAATCATACATACTTAGAGCAATTTTTATGGCTTTGCACCGATGACAACTTACTTGAAGGATCTTACTCAATCCATAGGTAGATATGGTGGACTCTCATGGCAAAACTGGCTTAAGGGTATTTGGAAGCACAGGTAGTATTTCTACTTGGTGCTGAGAGTTTGGCTAGCATGAGGGGGCAAGGCAAGCTCAACAAGTTAGAGGATCCATGACAACATACTTTATCTCAGATATAAGAAAGACATAACTCATTACGTTGTCTTCCTTGTCCAACATCAACTCTTTAGCATGTCATATTTTAATGAGTGCTCCCAATCATAAAACATGTCAATGATAATATATCTATATGTGAAAACCTCTCTTTCCTTATTACTTCCTATTAAATGCAACAATGACCAAAGCTATGTATGCCAATTCCCAACAACTTTTAATCATCATACTCTTTCTATGTGAAGTCATTACTCTCAATATGAACTTTTTGTTTCTTTTTATTCTTTTTCTCTTTTCTTTTATTCACCCAAGATCATGGCAAAATAATCAAGCCCTTGACTCAACACTAATCTTTATTATATATAGCTCACGGACTCGATTACAAAGAGAGATCATAAAGCAAAACTCAAAACAAGATCATGCCATAAACTTTATTCTACTAGATCAAGATACTACTAATAGGATCGAACTAAGAAAAACGGTAAAGATAGGAGTTGTGATGGTGATACGATACCGGGGCACCTCCCCCAAGCTTGGCAGTTGCCAAGGGGAGTGCCCATACCCATGTGATTATGTCTCCTTCTTTGTTGTTGGTGTAATATTCTTGGCGATGATTCCCCTCAGGATGGGGTTCTCCTCCTCGAGCTTATTGACTTGCTGTTTGAGGTCCATTATTTCCTTACAAAGCTTTCCTGTGACAGCTAAAGCTCCTTGCACCCAAGGGTGTTGCATAGCTGCGGGAGAACAAGTGACACTCCTCTTCATATTTTCATAAGAAAGAAATCTAACATTAGAAGGGATAACCGAGTTTGGAATAGCTGAACTCTGTAGTTCCCCCATCGTGAACCCATCTCGGAGGCGAGAGGTGACTTCTTGATCCTCCATGGCATCTACTCTCATCAAGTCAGCTTCCATCTCTTCCTCCGTTGCTGGCCCAAAGTGGCCAGCGTTGCTGTTTGCGCTTGGTTCTGGTGCCGGATTAGATACCCAGCTCTCCCCGATTGACTCTTGAGAAGACATCTTGCTCTAATCAGCAGCAGCAACAGCTCGAAAACAAAAACAGAGGATATTTGCGTGATACGGGAGTCAAAACCTTCGGGAGAATGTATAATGAATTTTTACCGACCAAAAGACGCAGCATGCAAGAAAACGGAGTCCAGAAGGCACACGAGGTGCTCACGAGGTAGGGGGCGCACCCAGAGGGGTAGGGCGCGCCCACCACCCTCATGGGGCCCTCGTGTCCTTCCCGGGCTGCTACTTATTTTTCTATTTTTCTAAATATTCCAAAACGGAGAGATATTGCCTTAAAAATTGTTTTGGAGGCGGTTTACTTACCGTACCACGTACCTATTCCTTTTCGGAGTCTGAAACGTTCCGGAAAGTGTCCCTTATGTATTCCTCCGGGGTTACAGTTTCAATAATATTGGTTTCAATATTTATGGGATTACCTGAGATATAATGTTTGATTCTTTGACCGTTTACCACCTTCGGATTTGTGCCCTCGAAGTTTTTGTTTTTTATGGCACTGGAACGATAGACCTCTTCGATAACGTAGGGGCCTTCCCATTTAGATAGAAGTTTTCCTACAAAAAATCTTAAATGAGAGTTGTATAGCAATACATAATCACCTACATTAAACTCACTCTAGCAACCCATCATCTACTTATTACTTCCCAATGCCTTCCTCTAGGCCCAAATAATGGTGAAGTGTTATGTAGTTGACTTTCACATAACACCATTAGAGGCTAGACAACATACATCTTATCAAAATATCAAACGAATACCAAATTCACATGACTACTCATAGCAAGACTTCTCCCTTGTCCTCGGGAACAAACGTAATTACTCACAAAGCATATTCATGTTCATAATCAGAGGGGTAATAATATGCATATAGGATCTGAACATATGATCTTCAACCAAATAAACCAACTAGCATCAACTACAAGGAGTAATGAACACTACTTAGGAACCTACTAGCACCAATCCCAGACTTTGAGACAAGAATTGGATACAAGAGATGAAATAGGGTTTGGAGATGAGATGGTGCTGGTGAAGATGTTGATGGAGATTGCCCTCTCCTGATGAGAGGAGCGTTGGTGATGACGATGGTGATGATTTCCCCCTCCCAGAGGGAAGTATCCCCGGTAGAACAGCTCTGCCGGAGCTCTAGATTGGTTCCGCCAAGGTTCCGCCTCGTGGCGGCGGAGTCTCATCCCGAAAAGTTCCTTTTGATTTTTTTCTCATCAAAAGACTTCATATAGGAGAAGATGGACATCGGAGAGCCACCAGGGGGCCCACGAGGTAGGGGGCGCACCCTAGGGGGGGCCGCCCCCCACCCTCGTGAGAAGGGTGTGGGCCCCCTGGCCTTCATCTTTGGCGAGGATTTTTCTTTATTTATTTTAAGATGTTCCATGAAGTTTCAGGACTTTTGGAGTTGCGTAGAATAGGTCTCTAATATTTGCTCCTTTTCCAGCCTAGAATTACAGCTGCGGGCATTCTCCCTCCTTATGTAAACCTTGTAAAATAAGAGAGAATAGCCATAAGTATTGTGACATAAAGTGAAATAACAGTCCATAATGCAATAAATATCGATATAAAAGCATGATGCAAAATGGACGTATCAGTCTTCTCCGGTGCCGACTGAGAAGGGACCGAAACAGCTCAAGACTGCGCCGCCTCCTGCGCCGAAACTATTGAAGGTCACATCCTCCAAACCGCCGAATGCTTTGCCTAGAATCAAAGTGACCATTCCCACCATCTCCGGGTAATCATCTGACCCGACCTTTTGGTCGACTCGAGCAACAGAACATAACCGACAGAAAGTTGACATTTGTAGTGCTGCTACCTCTAGAACTTCTTCCCGCCAATACCGAGACGAGGAAATGGAAGACGTGGTTACCTCCAACCCAGGTAAAATTCTCGTGATCTTGTTCTTCATTATTTGGTCGATCAAATTCTGGCGATTCACTTGGGGTTGACTGATTTATTTGCAGCCCCACCCAACGTTATCGAGCTTCCGGGTGATGATGAAGATGTGGCCCCGAGGCTCAGAAAGAACAAAAAACTAGCGGCTGGCAAGACATCTCAGCCGGGACTGACGACGGAACCAACTGTCCAACAACCTGAAGATGCAGGTGGGGCCTCTGTGACTTTTGCTGTCCCATTGTCGAGTGAGCGTCCTGCACCGTTGATTGTACCAGTGTTTCCTTCAGCCGCCCAACCCCATGCCTCAAAGCTCCAGGCTACCGCATCTGGGCCGTCTGCCCCTTTCTTCACCAACTATCATGTTCCGGAAAGCCAGTCGGACGCCGCTGCGGAGGCTATCCGTCAGGCTAACGTGATGATGGAGCAGATGAAGACGGTGCACGAGAACAACCAGGTTGCTTATGATGCCAGCGCGGCTCTTTGGGCCAATGTCCATGTAAGTTGGCTTTCGACTAACCTTGTTCTATTAGGATATGCTACCTGAAATATTTTCTTTCATACAATCTCTTATTGTTTGCATCGAATTTGTACTCCCACTGGGTGTTTTGTTGTCTTTAGTATTTGTGCTCTTCCACTCGGCCTGGGCGAGTGGGATCTGAACCGGTGGGGGCACGCTAAGTGCACCCACTGGTGTCATCCCCGAGACCGCAGTGGGGTCTAAGTACTTTTCCCTTTCCTTTCTTCCACTTGACCCGGGCGGACCGGCCGAGTGAGATCTGAACCAGTGGGGGCACATCAAGTGCACCCACTGGATGTAGTCCTCGAGACCACGGGCGACTGCTGGCAGTCAGCCGGGGTCTCAATAGTTCTTCTCTCTCTCTTTTTTACTCAACCTGGGTGGACCGGTCGAGTGGGGTTTGAATCAGTGGGGGCACGCCAAGTGCACTCACTGGGTGTAGTCCCCGAGACTGCGGTCGACTGCGGGCAGTCGGCTGGGGTCTAAGTAAACTTTTAAGTATTATTCACTCGGAAGTAAATAATCTTTGATCTTGTCGATTGACATGTCTTTTACCTTCTGCAGAAATCTTGTACTATCATTTCTAAGTTCGCCGAATTTGAGGAGAAGCAGAGGCAACTCAACCTCGACTTGGAGCTAGCCCAACAAAAGTTGAAGAAAGCTCAAGATGAAGCTGCTGGTATGGAAGGTAACTGCCTGTCGACTGTTCACGTCGACCGTCCTTTAAAATATTTCTTCGATCTCTTGTTTGATCCGATTGCTTATTTTGCAGAGAAAATGAGGTTGGCTCTGGAGAAGAAGGACCTGGACCTTGCAGTTGCGCAGAAGGAAGCTCAAGATAAGACTGCCCTTGCAGACCAGAAGCTGGCTTCGGTTGGAGTGCTGGAAGAAGTGAGCAAGCCGAATTCCTCTCTCACTGAATCCAACCGAGAGGTAACTCGTCTGAAGAAGGATAAGATGGCTCTGAATGAGAAGCTGGAGTCCGCAGCTCGTAAGAGAAATGACGTGGAAGCCTATCTGAGAACTCTTGCCAAGAAGCTCTATCTTATGCTAGAAGGTACTCCTTTTAATCCGACTGCTTTACTTCTTGCAAGTTAATCCTTTCCAGTCGACTCACTAACTCTTTGACTGCAGAATTCTGCCAAAACTTTGACGAGGAAACTGGACGGATCGAGACGGGTTTAGACCCTATCGTTTCTCTAGTCAGCGACGAGGCTGCCATGAATGTGCTTCAACTGGAATCCTGTGTCGCCAGTGTCACAAGTTACCCCGCTCGTCTGAAGGTGGCAGTTTCACAGATCGATTCATCACTCTGGCCAAGGGTGACGCTTCAAAATGACCTCGAGTCTCTAATGGCTTGCCTCAATGAGGTCCCTGGTCGAGTGCAAGAGTGGAAGAAGTCCTCTGCCCAGTGTGGTGCTGACATGGTGTTGTCCTTGGTAAGAGTCCACTGCAAGGAAGCTCACGAAGACAAGCTGGCGGCAATCAAGGTCGCCAACACCAAAAGGCACGATTTCCAGTCCTTTATGGAGACTTTCATAGCTGGCGCCACTCATTTTGCAGATGGAATCGACTTGGACGAATTCATTGAACCTGCCAGCCCTCCTCCCACCGAATGAGCAAACTTTGAGACTTAAACTTGCCTTAAATTTGCCTCGGGATGCCGAGTGGTTGCTGTAACCATTAAACTCCTTCGGGCTTGATGCTCGAATACTTTTGATCCGTCACCTGGAAGTTTTTGGATCTATCTGAACTTGGTTTATTTCTGAATATGTTTATATTTGCCTTCGCCCAGGCCGAGTGGGAGGGTTGCTCACCACTCGGTAGGATTTTTTAAACTTAGGCGAGTACTGGACTACAGCTAAGCCCCCGAGTGGGAGGGTTGCTCACCACTCGGTAGGATTTTTTAAACTTAGACGAGTACTAGACTGCAGCTAAGCCCCCGAGTAGGAGGGTTGCTCACCACTCGGTAGGATTTTTTAAACTTAGGCACGTACTGGACTGCAGCTAAGCCTCCGAGTGGGAGGGTTGCTCACCACTCGGTAGGATTTTTAAACTTAGGCGAGTACTGGACTGCAGCTAAGCCTCCGAGTGGGAGGGTTGCTCACCACTCGGTAGGATTTTTTAAACTTATGTGAGTATTGGACTGCAGCTAAGCCCCCGAGTGGGAGGGTTGCTCACCACTCGGTAGGATTTTTTAAACTTAGGCGAGTACTGGACTGCAGCTAAGCCCCCGAGTAGGAGGGTTGCTCACCACTCGGTAGGATTTTTTAAACTTAGGCGAGTTCTGGACTGCAGCTAAGCCTCCGAGTGGGACGGTTGCTCACCACTCGATAGGATTTTTTAAACTTAGGCGAGTACTTGACTGCAGCTAAGCCCCCGAGTGGGAGGGTTTCTCACCACTCGGTAGGATTTTTTAAACTTAGGCGAGTACTGGACTGCAGCTAAGCCCCCGAGTGAGAGGCTTGCTCATCACTCGGTAGGATTTTACAAACTTAGGCGAGTACTGGACTGCAGCTAAGCCCCCGAGTGAGAGGCTTGCTCACCACTCGGTAGGATTTTCTTTTGAACTTAGGCGAAACGGATTCGCAGCTAAGTCTCCGAGTGGGAGGCTTGCTCACCACTCGGTAGGATTTTCTTTTGAACTTAGGCGAAACGGATTCGCAGCTAAGTCACCTACTAGGGGATTTCAGACGCAAATAAAAGCAACAACAATCGTTTAAGAGGACTGTAAAGCTCTTGTCTTTGATAAACAAATTACAAAGGTATTTCTTATTACATTTTATTCGAACGAGTACTTAAGTACAAAAGGGGCGGAGCAGCTCCGCATTCCAAGCCCGTGGCTCGTCCTTCTTATGCTCGACATCGTAAAGATGGTATGCTCCATTGTGGAGCACTCTGGTTACAATGAAGCGGCCTTCCCAAGCCGGGGCAAGCTTGTGTGGTTTCTGCTGATCCACTCGAAGAACCAAGTCACCCTCTTGAAAGGCTCGACCCTTCACATGTCTAGCGTGGAATCGACGCAAGTCTTGCTGATAAATGGTTGACCGGATCAAGGCCATCTCTCTTTCCCCCTCTAGGAGGTCGACTGCGTCTTGCCGAGCTTGTTCTGCTTCGTCTTCAGAGAAGAGATCAACTCATGGTGCATTATGAAGCAAGTCACTCGGTAGAACAGCTTCAGCCCCATAGACCAAGAAGAATGGAGTTCGGCCAGTCGACCGATTGGGAGTTGTCCTCAATCCAGAGAGAACTGATGGAAGTTCATCAACCCAGGCGCCTGCTGCGTGCTTGAAATCTCGCATCAGTTCGGGTTTCAGTCCTTTGAGAATCAGGCCATTTGCTCTTTCTGCTTGTCCATTCGACTGGGGATGGGCGACTGAAGGATAGTCGACTCATGTGCCTTGTGAGGCGCAGAAGGTTCTGAACTCATCAGAATCGAAGTTCGATCCGTTGTCAGTGATGATGCTGTGCGGAACTCCATATCTGAATATCAATTCTCTGATGAAGCTGACGGAAGTATTAGCTTCAAGATTCTTAATAGGCTTGGCTTCGATCCATTTGGTAAACTTGTCGACTGCTACAAGCACGTGAGTGAAGCCACTCCTACCAGTCCTCAGTGGACCAACCATGTCCAATCCCCAAACAACAAAGGGCCAGATGAGTGGAATGGTCTTCAAGGCTGATGCAGGTTTGTGCGACATATTGGAGTAGAACTGGCAGCCTTCACATCTGTCGACTATATCTTTCGCCATTTCATTTGCTCGTGGCCAATAAAATCCAGCTCGGTATGCTTTAGCCACAATGGTCCGAGAGGACGCATGGTGACCACAGGTCCCCGAATGGATGTCGTGGAGGATCACTCGGCCTTCTTCTGGTGTTATGCATTTCTAGCTGACCCCAGTTGCACTTTCTCTAAACAGTTGTCCTCTTATTACAGTAAAGGCCTTGGATCGATGGACGATCTATCGAGCCTCTTCTTCATCCTCTGGGAGCTCTTTCCTAAGGATATATGCAATGTATGGCACTGTCCAGTCGGGAGTGATGACCAACACCTCCATGATCAAGTCGACCACGGCTGGGACCTCGACTTCAATCGGATCTATGGCACTCTTAGGCTGCGGGGGCTCTTCAGTGAAGGGATCTTCTTGAACTGAAGGTGCATGAATATGCTCCAGGAACACATTACTAGGAATAGCTTCTCTCTTGGAGCCTATCTTTGCTAAATCATCTCCTGCTTGATTTTTCAGTTGGGGTACATGATGGAGCTCTAACCCCTCAAACTTCTTTTCCAACTTCCTCACCGCGTTGCAGTAACCAGTCATGGCTGGGCTTTTGACGTCCCACTCCTTCATCACTTGATTGACTACCAAATCTGAGTCGCCATAGACCATGAGGCGACGGACGCCGAGTGAGATGGCCATACGCACCCATACAAGAGTGCTTCATATTCTGCTTCGTTATTGGAGGAATCAAAGTGAATCTGGAGAACATATCTGAGCTTGTCTCCTCAGGGGGATACCAGTACCACCCCAGCACCAGAACCATTCAGCATCTTGGAACCATCAAAGAACATGGTCCAGTGCTCCGAGTGAACTTGAGTCGGCAGTTGTTGTTCAATCCACTCGGCGAGGAAATCTACTATTGCTTGAGACTTGATAGCTTTCTTTGCCTCGAACTTGATATCTAAGGGAAGGAGTTCAATCACCCACTTTGCCACTCGACCAGTTGCATCTCTGTTGTTCAGTATCTCTGATAATGGAGCGTCGCTGACGACAGTAATGGAGTAATCAGAGAAGTAATGTGCAGCCTTCTTCGTGGTCATATAAATCCCATAAACAAGCTTCTGATAATGTGGATATCTTTGCTTTGATGGAGTCAAAACTTCAAAGACATAGTATACTGGGCACTGAACTTTGTAGGCTTTTCCTTCTTCTTCCCGCTCGACCGTAAGTACTGTACTAACGACTTGTCCAGTGGCTTCAATGTAAAGCAGTAAAGGCTCTTTGCTGATTGCAGCAGCAAGCACCGACTGGGTGGAAAGCAGGGCTTTAAGCTCTGCAAATGCTGCATCAGCTTCAGGTGTCCACTCGAACTTATCTGACTTCTTCATCAGTCGGTAAAGAGGCAGTGCCTTTTCACCGAGGCAAGAAATGAATCGACTTAGGGCGGCCAAACAACCAGTAAGCTTCTGGACATCATGCACACGCACAGGGCATCTCATCCGGTGTATGGCACCCACTTTCTCTGGGTTAGCATCGATCCCTCATTCGGAAACGAGAAAACCAAGTAATTTTCCGCCTGGAACTCCAAACATGCACTTTGATGGATTAAGCTTGATATCATGGCAAAGGTTTCAGCAAGGTCAACCAGTAGGTCGGAACCTTTTCGTGACTTGACCACAATGTCATCCATGTATGCTTCCACGTTCCGACTGATCTGAGTGGGCAAGCACTTCTGAATCATCTGCATGAATGTGGCTCCAGCGTTCTTCAAACCGAATGGCATAGTAACATAACAGAAGCACCCAAATCGGGTTATGGAAGCTGTTTTTATCTCATCGGGTCCATACAGACGGATCTGATGATACCCGGAATAAGCGTCCAAAAAGGACAAACGCTCGCACCCCGCAGTCGAATCAACTATTTGGTCAATGCGAGGGAGAGGAAAGTGATCTTTCGGGCAGGCCCGATTAATATGTTTGAAGTCAATGCACATGTGAAGTGAGTCGTCCTTCTTCGGGGCCATCACAACATTAGCTAACCACTCAGAGTGGTAAATCTCTCGGATAAACTCAGCTGCCAAAAGCCGAGCCACTTCTTCACCGATTGCCTTCCTCTTCTATATGGCGGACCTTTGAAGATGTTCTTTGACTGGTTTCACCTTTGGGTCGACTCGTAAACGATGCTCAGCCAGTCCCCTGGGAACACCTGGCAAGTCAGAAGGTTTCCATGCAAAGATGTCCCAGTTCTCACGGAGGAGCTGGATGAGCGCTTCTTCCTATTTGGAGTCGAGTGTTGTTGAAATGTGAGTCGGAGCAGCATTGGGATCCGTTGGATGAATACGAATCGGCTTCGTTTCACCAGACGACTGGAATGCTGAATCTGTGGCAGGCTTCTTAGCTCGCAACAAATCACTCGTATCTGCATTTTTTTGATACTCCTGTGTCAGTGTACTAAAGTAGGGGTACCCTTAGTACCCCGAACTTGTGCACGGGCAGTTGCAGCGTCCCGCGGCAAGGCCTGCTAGGTCACCGCCAAGATCCTCCGTGGTCCCTTTGAATACCATTCAAGAACAAAGTACTCAAGACAAGACCCCGGCAAGAGGAGCTTGCCGGGAAGAAGGCAAGACCCCGGCAAGAGGAGCTTGCTGGGAAGGCCATCAGAAGCATCCCAAGGCCCCGGCAAGAGGCGCTTGCCGGGAAGGCCATCCAAGGCATTCCAAGGAACTTGCCGCGGCGCGCTACGCGCCCCGGCAAGGCCCTGTGAGCGACAAGCTCCCGGAAGCGACAAGTCGACGGCCGCGGCAAGGCTCTTGCCGCGGCAAGCCCCCACTCCACGCCCGCGCTCCAGCACATCCACCCATGTGTCGCTCCGGGGCCCCTCCCAAGCGCACGTGGCAGAGGCTGTGCAGCTAGGGGCGTGCGGTGGCACGCAGGCGCTGACAAGACAACCATTGTGGCAAGACGGTGGCGTCCCTAGCGGTCCCTTTCGGTACTGTTTAGGAGACACAGAAGGGCATTTAATGCCCTTGTCCCCTGCCGTCAGGGTTAGGTATGATAACACTGTAGCCGCTAGCTGTGCCTACTACAGCACCTAGCTGTGCCTACCCACGGCACCCTTTCCACTTTTGCCCTCCGTTGCCCTATGTCGGTAACCCCTTGAGCATATAAAAGGAGGCCCGGGGCAACGTAGAAGGGGGTTCAGCAATTCCACACTCCCACGCTCGATCTCGCTCCCGAGCTAGAAATCAATACCAATCCACAAAGCAGGAGTAGGGTTTTACGCATCCGTGCGGCCCGAACCTGGGTAAATCGCTCACGTGCTTCGCTTCGATTTACTCCTCACACGACCAAACCGCCCGCGCGCTTCGCCTCGATCTGCTCTTTGCGCGACCTCTGCCCCCCGCCGAACCAAAAGGGACCCGGTCCGCCGGTCCCATAGGTGCCCGTGGATCAGAAACCCCGGCATCTCTGGCACGCCAGGTAGGGGGCCTCGAAGTGGTGTGAATCAGATCCGGCGTTCTCGCGGGCTAGATCTTCATCTTCTTCATCGATCTTCGCCATCTTCATCAACATGCCGCCGAAGAAGAAGGTTTCGGAGGCAGCTGCTCCGTCCGCGCCGAGCCACCCACTGCCGGAGCAAACGGATGGTGGGGCAGGCGCCGGCGGAAGGGCATGCATCGACAAGGGAACTGTCGGTGCTGCCAGGTCCCAGGGCAAGGCGGCGCTGCCCATCGGCGGCGTGGCCGGCTCCCACAACGACCGGGCGCACTCCAAGACCTCGGCGTCCGTGCATGCACCGCGCCCATCTCAGGAGGCGCGGGACCGGCAGCGTCATGGTACTCACGGTACCATGCGCTCGCTGGATCAAGATCGAGCTGGTGGATCCCGGAGCGCCCAGGACCACCATGCGCGTCAACAAGCCGGCGCGAGTGAGACACGGTCGCCTGGACGGGATACTGCTCCTTCTAACATGGTTAGAAGTCCGAGCTTATCCCGCTCCTCGCACCGTTCGCTACCGCCGCCCGCCACCGCAGCCGAAGCTCTGGCGCGAGCTCAGCTGCTCCTAGACTACCCTCCGGCGGCGGACAAGATCAACGACTGGAGGGCCACTATCCAGAGTCTCATCGGCTTCGCCAACGGCGACACTCCTCGGCAGCCGACCACATCGCAGCCGCAGCGAGTCAGCCAGGCGCGAACCGGTGGAGACAAGACTGGTGGGGGTGCAAGGGCCACTATCCAGAGTCTCATCGGCTTCGCCAACGGCGACACTCCTCGGCAGCCGACCACATCGCAGCCGCAGCGAGTCAGCCAGGCGCGAACCAGTGGAGACAAGACTGGTGGGGGTGCAACTACTGTGCACTCCCCACCCCGAAGGCCAAGATCACCGACTCACCGGATCCACCTCGACAGCGACTCCACCGCGTCGTTTGATCCCCGAGCTCGTCGCGATCAGCGCCAAATTCTTCAAGAACGGCAGCGGGAAGACGCTCGTACTCGCATCGAGCGCCGGAGAGAAGCGCGACGTCAGTCAGACTAGCGCGCTGGTCCCTCTGTTGACATGCATGCGCCAGGGGAACCAGGCGACTTGCCGTACCCGGTAGGTTGCCCTGCGTTCACTCGTGAGCTGCGGCAAGTCCAGTGGCCCAGTACGAAGAACTTCAAGCCAGATGTACCAGAGAAGTACGACGGCAAGTTGCATCCGTCGGAGTTCCTCAGCATCTACACCATCGCAGTGCAGGCTGCTGGGGGACGAGACGACAAGATCCTTGCCAACTACTTCCCGCTGGTGCTTAAGCCCAACGTCAGGTCCTGGCTCATGCACTTGCCGGACAACTCCATATCCTCCTGGGCCGAGCTGTGCCATCAGTTTGTTGGCGCCTTCACAGGCGGCCACAAACCTCATGGCCAAGAGAGCGATCTTCATCTGCTCGTCCAGAAGGAAGGAGAGCCCCTGCGCCAGTACATCCAGAGGTTCAGCCGTGTTCACCACAACATCCCAAATATCCACCCTGCCGCGGTAATTAGCGCGTTCCATCAGAACGTGCGTAACCACAGGATGCGGGAGGAGTTGGCGATGTGCAAGATTCGGGACGTCAGCGAGCTTTATGCCCTGGCCGACAGGTGTGCACGCGCTGAGGAGGGGAGGAAATTCCCCGGAGAAAGCACTGGAGCAGGAGGATCTGACAGTGAGGATGCCGCCCCGGCAAAGAGAAGCCGGCGGCGGAACAACAGGAAGAAGTAGAACAACGAGGTGCTGGTCGTTGAGCAGTCCGGTAATGAAGGTGATGCCACGAAGGCTACAGTTGGTAGATCCGGCAAGGAAGTTGCCGCGTGCACCAACTGTCAGGCTGTGGCAGTCGCCGACAAGCGGGACGGCTCCGACAAGCAATACTGTAAGATTCACCGCACCAAGGGCCATGACCTCCAGAGCTGCAAGAAGGTCGAGCAGCTCGTCCAGCAATAGAGGGCTGAGTACGAGCGGCGCGACAAGGAGAGAGCCCAAGGGGGTGCCGAGAAACCTGGCCAGAAGCGCACCGGCCAGGAAGGACGCCGCGACAAAGCCAAGCAGCGGCAAGGAGACAGACCTCCCCGCGGTCGTGACAACGATGAAGACGATGGTGAGGATGAAGACATGGATGACGTTGAGACCAGTGAGCAGGAGTTTCAGAAAGCCACAGAGGTCTTGTGCGTTGACGGGGGTGCTTCCCTGCATACCTCGCACCGCCAACTCAAACAGTGGGTGCGGGAAGTCAATGCAGCGGAACCACCCATCGAATCGCGCAAGCTTCTGAAGTGGTCCAGCACGCCTATCATCTTTGACATTGAGGACCACCCTGATCGCACAACCGCGGTTGGGTGTCTGCCGATGTTGGTTTCACCAACCATCCGCAACCTCAAGGTCACCAAGATGCTAGTCGACGGCGGGGCCGGCTTAAACCTGATCTCCTCCGCTGTGCTCCGAAAACTCCAGATCCCTGACGGCGAGCTCGAAGAGACCGGCACATTCCAAGGGATCAACCCAGGAAGGAGCAAGCCGAAGGGGAAGGTCACGCTGCCGGTAACATTCGGCAGCGAGTTAAACTTCAGGACTGAGAGGGTCACGTTCGACGTTGCCGATATCCCGTTGCCTTACAATGGGATACTTGGCCGTCCAGCACTCGCCAAGTTCATGGCGGCCTCTCACTACGCGGATAACGTGCTGAAGATGCCAGGCCCGATAAGCGTCATTTCTGTCCCTGGCGACAAGAAGGACGCTCTTATCTGTGCCGACAAGATCTACCGGGAAGCAGCAGCCACGGCAGACCGCGATCCACTTGCCGCTGAAACTCCCGGGACCAAGAAGACCAAGTCCGGCAAGAGTTCTGGTGCCCACTCCGGCAAGCGCACCTCTTCGGAGTGCTGCGCTACCGTTGAGGACGCACCATCGAGCTCCGGGAGGACCAAGTCCGGCAAGAGCTCTGATGCCCACTCCGGCAAGCGCACCTCTTCGGAGTGTTGCGCTGCCGTCGAGGACGCACCATCGAGCTCCACCGGCAAGAAGACCAAGTCCGGCAAAAGCTCTGGTGCCCACTCCGGCAAGCGCGCCTCTTCGGAGTGCTGCGCTGCCATCGAGGACGCACCATCGAGCTTCACCGGCAAGCACAAGAAGGCAATGGCGGCTCCGCCAGAGACGAAGAAGGTGTCCGCCAAGGAGGATGGCGCTGGTGGTACCTTCACCATCAGTGCCACGCTTGACCCTAAATAGGAAAGCGCGCTCGTTGCTTTCCTGCGGGCGAACGTCGACGTGTTTGCATGGCAACCGTCTGACATCCCCGGTGTTCCCAGGAAAGTGATTGAGCACCACCTTGCCGTCTGTCCTCATGCGCGGCCCGTCAAGCAGAAAGTCCGGAAGCAGGCGGTGGAACGCCAAGAATTCATTGCGGAGGAAATCAAGAAACTGGAAGCAGCAGGCCTCGTCAGAGGAGTGCTCCATCCCACGTGGTTGGCCAATCCTATAGTCGTGCGCAAGGCAAACGGGAAATGGAGGCTTTGCATCGATTTCACCGATGTTAACAAAGCTTGTCCCAAAGACCCATTTCCTTTGCCGCGCATTGACCAGATTGTTGACTCCACAGCTGGATGTGATTTGCTTTCGTTTCTTGATGCGTACTCTGGGTATCATCAGATCTTCATGGCAGAGGAGGATGAAGAGAAGACCGCATTTATTACTCCATGTGGCACGTACTGCTTCGTACGGATGCCTTTTGGATTAAAGAATGCTGGTTCGACATTTGCAAGAGTAGTCCATATTGCTCTTGAGCCACAAATACACAGAAATGTGGAAGCCTACATGGATGATATAGTGGTCAAGAGCAAGGACAGAGCAACCCTGATCCAAGACTTGGACGAGACTTTTGCAAAACTGCGCAAGATCAGCCTCAAGCTCAACCCAGAGAAGTGTATGTTTGGAGTTCCCTCCGGCAAGCTTCTCGGGTTCTTCGTGTCTCAGCGGGGGATTGAAGCCAATCCCGACAAGATCAAGGCCATTGAGCAGATTGAAGCACCGAAGCGCGTCAAGGATGTACAGAAACTTGCCGGTTGCGTGGCTGCCCTCAGCAGGTTCATTTCTCGGTCTGCTGAGCGTGCCCTGCCATTTTTCAAATTATTGAAAAAGGCAGGTCCGATGAAATGGACTCCGGAAGCGGAGGCTGCGCTGCAAGACCTGAAGAGATACCTGTCCTCCCCTCCAATACTTGTCGCGCCTAAGCCACAAGAGAAGTTGCTGCTGTACATAGCGGCAACCAATCAAGTGGTTAGTGCTGCGTTAGTGGCAGAAAGGGAGGCGGATGATGAGCCAGCAACCATGGCAAGCGCATCCAGCAACAAGCAGGGGGCTTCCCCGACAAGCTCTGGTCCCGACAAAGATGAACCCGCGCTGATACACGAGGAGATACGGAAGAAAACGGTGCAGCGCCCAGTTTACTTTGTCAGTTCCCTCTTGCAGGGGGCTAGGTCAAGGTACTCTAGTGTGCAGAAACTGCCTTTCGGCCCTCTCATGGCCTCGAGAAAGCTGCGCCATTACTTCCAAGCACATGAGATCACAGTGGTCACTCGCTTTCCGCTGAAGAGGATACTGCAGAATCCTGAAGCGACATGCAGGATTGTTGAGTGGGCACTGGAACTGTCAAGCTTTGGTCTCAAGTTTGGAAGCCCTTCAACTATCCGGAGCAGAGCATTGGCAGAATTCATAGCGGAATGGACGCCAACTCCGGACAAAGAAATTCCGGAGACGAGCATCCCCGACAAAGAAGCGAGCAAAGAGTGGCTGATGTACTTTGATGGCGCCTTCTCGCTGCAAGGCGCTGGCACTGGTGTGCTGCTTATCGCGCCCACCGGAGAGCACCTCAAGTACATAGTCCAGATGCACTTTCCCAAGGAGCAAGCAACAAACAATACTGCAGAGTATGAGGGATTGCTTGCCGGTCTCAGGATCAAGGCAGACCTTGGGATTAAGAAGCTCATTGTCAGGGGTGACTCACAGCTTGTCGTCCGCCAAGTAAACAAGAATTATCAGAGTCCGTTGATGGAAGATTACGTCGACGAAGTGAGAAAGCTAGAAGAGCGCTTTGACGGCCTACAAATGGAGCACGTTCCGAGAACTCAGAACGCCATTGCAGATGGCCTGTCGAAGTGCGCCGCACTTAAGTTACCTGTGGAACCAGGGACCTTTGTGCTCAAGCTGACTCAACCGTCCGTGACACCATCAACTGGACAAAGCAAGAAGAGGAAGTTGATTCCTGGTGACTACCTGCCGGCAGAGCTTCCCAAAGCCGCCGCCAAGAAGGTCCCCAAGATCAACACCGAAGGCGCTGAGGAGCAGTCTGCTCCGGCAAACCCTAGGGCTTGTTCCGTTGAAGCAAAAGCTCCCGGCAAGCTTGTCGCGGAATGTCACGCTCCGGCAGAGACACAGCTTCTCGCCGTAGAAGCAGATATTCCCGCAGCAACCTCGAAGATCAACGCCAAGAGCGCCGGGGAGCCAGATGCTCCGGCAAGACCTAGGTTTTGTTCTGTTGAAGCTGAAGCTCCCGGCAAGCTTGTCGCGGAACGTCAAGCTCCGGCAGAGACACAGCTGCTCGCCGTAGAAGCGGATGTTCCCGCGGCAGCAGAGTCGCCTTTAGTCCTTGTTGTCGAGCCACAGGCTCCAACATGGGCGCAGCAGATTGTCCGTTTCCTTCAGACAGGAGAACTTCCCGAAGAGCAAGAAGAAGCCGAAAGAGTAGCCCGGCAGTCAAGTATGTACCAGTTCGTCGACAAGACGCTGTACAGAAGAAGAC
The DNA here is from genome assembly GCF_003073215.2 of Triticum urartu. Taxonomy (NCBI): domain Eukaryota; kingdom Viridiplantae; phylum Streptophyta; class Magnoliopsida; order Poales; family Poaceae; genus Triticum; species Triticum urartu. The sequence goes on from NC_053025.1 coordinate 596,599,460, forward strand.
TCAACGGTGTGAAATTGAGGTGCATTCCCCGGGAAGACGGACAGAAGCTGTTGGCAGAGATACACGGAGGCATATGTGGTCACCACATTGGCGCAAGAGCACTCGTCGGCAAAGCATTTCGGCAAGGTTTCTTCTGGCCAACAGCCCTCCAGGATGCAACTGCACAAGTAACCAAGTGTGAAGCGTGCCAGTTCCATTCCAAGCAGATACACCAGCCAGCTCAAGCTCTCCAGACGATCCCTTTATCCTGGCCCTTTTCGGTCTGGGGGCTCGACATCCTCGGCCCCTTCCCCCGAGCTGTCGGGGGCTTTGAGTACTTGTACGTTGCAATCGACAAGTTCACAAAGTGGCCGGAAGTGGAACCAGTGAGGAAGGTGACCGCACAGTCAGCCGTCAAGTTCTTCAGGTCGATTGTTTGCCGCTTCGAGATCCCTAACCGGATAGTCACCGACAACGGCACACAGTTCACGAGCCACGCCTTCATGCAGTACATCCAAGATCTCGGCGCCAAAGTCTACTTCGCTTCTGTTGCTCACCCAAGGAGCAACGGTCAAGCGGAGAGGGCAAATGCTGAGGTGCTGCGCGGGCTCAAGACCAGAACTTTCGACAGGCTGCGCAAGTGCGGAAGAAACTGGATCGAGGAGCTACTGGTGGTTCTTTGGTCGATCAGAACGACGCCAAATCGAGCCACTGGACAGACACCCTTTGCTCTAGTCTATGGAGCAGAGGCAGTTACCCCCACGGAACACGTATACGGGTCACCTCGAGTGCTCGCTTACGATGAGCTTGAGCAAGAGCGGCTGCGGCAAGATGACGCGCTGCTCCTTGAGGAAGATCGTCTCCAGGCTGCTGTGCGAGCTGCTCGCTACCAGCAAGCTCTGCGCCGCTACCACAGCCGCAGAGTCAATGCCAGGAGTCTCGAGGAAGGTGACCTTGTTCTTCGGCGCGTTCAGTCGGCCAAGAATTCCAACAAGTTGACGCCGAAGTGGGAAGGCCCTTACCGGGTGAAACGAGTCACAAGGCCTGGCGTTGTCCGCCTTGAGACCGAAGATGGCTTTCCAGTGAGCAACTCCTGGAACATCGAGCATCTTCGTAAGTTTTACCCGTAAGGCGCGGTTGTCGGACCCCGTCCGGCAACCACCTTTCTGTACGAGTCTTGCCGCTGTTGCATGTAATCCTCTGTACAGAGCCAGGCGCAGACCCTGAGCACCAGAAAATGAAGCGCTGCATACCCCGGGGGCTATAGCATGCATGCTAGGTTGAGTCTGAGTCTCGTCCTTGGTTAGGGTCGATAGTCCCTAACAGCGGCTAACCCCTAGCTTAGAGGTCAAGTGTCCGTCCTTTGGCTTTTCCTTCGTTCGCAGGGCTCGCACGTCCTGGCCAGACCACCTGGAGACGAAAAGGAGAAGAAGGGCGCGCCGGCACCTGGGCCCCAGCAAGAACGCCGAGGGCTGCGAATGCCAAGATGTCACCCCCGGCAAGCCAGAGTTGCCGGGGGCTGCGATATCAGATAGGTTTTCCATCCCTCTTCATGCATCCTCTTATGGACTGGGGAATGTGAAACCGCGTTTCTTCCCGTAAACTGCCGTGCTCCCCCGACTCTAGGCCCTGGAGCGCATTCCTGGGGCCAAGTTTGGTCATAGCCGCGACAGCAAAGGGATGAAACGAGGAGGCCGCACCCACCTCGTTCCCGCCTCCGTCAAAGGCGTGAGAGCGGTCGAAGCGACGTGGGAAGGCGGCAGGGCCTGTTGCCGGGAATGTCTGTCCGAGGGATACTAAGGAGTTGTTCCTTGGCGTGGGCTCAACCCGCGAGGCAAATAACCCGGCAAAAATCCCCTTTTCATTAAAAAACATCCCATACAGGTACAGTCCATAGAGGATGAAAAACATGAAAGAGAGGATTACAAGTTTTAGATACAGCTAAGGCCCGAAGGCTTACAATTAAAAAGATAAGGTGCCCGTAATCCCTTTCCTGTCCCTCTCTTCAGGAGGTAGGTCAAGGAGGCGAAAAGGGGAAAGGGGCGCCAAGGCGAGCTACAGGTGCCAGAAGACACCAAGAGAACATCCCGGGGGCCGGACGGTGATGGCGACGCCGGGAGAAGGGTGCGAAGGAGGGGCGGCAGGACGTCAGCACGCTGTCGAGGGCACCACGCCCTCATACTCCGACCTGACGGCCTTGTCGCCAGCCCTCTTCCCCTTCCGCGGCCTCCCTACGCCAGCCGCCCAAGGAGACGCCCTCGGGGAGTTCAAGAAGCCGGCGCCGCGGATGATAGGGTCGCCGGTGCCGCACGAGACGGCGCCCGACACCTAGTCGGAGCCGCCGTCCTGCCGCCCGCCACCCTCACCATCACTGCCGCTCTCCTCCTCGTCACTCTCGCTCGAGGAGGAGCCTTCGCTATCGGAGGAGCTGTCCACGCAGCACTTCGCCCGGGTGCCAAAGCACCCGAAGACCTTGACGGAGAGGAGATCGCCCTCCATCAGCTTAAAATGGAGGGTGAACCCCTCCATCAGGCTATGGATGCGGGCGAACGTCTTCCACCCTCGATCGAGATACATCACACTAGGGGCTGGGAACACCACGCGGACTCGCGTGCCGCTGATCCCACAGCCCCTCATGTGTAATCTCAGAGTTTCGGGCGGGTCCGACTCCATCACGCTCGCGAACGGAGCTGGAAGCCGGAGGCGACGACGAGGCGCCCAACGCAGCTTGACGAAGAACTCGCAAGGGTTGTCCCCTATATGAACCGCCGCGGGGGGAGGGGCCGCCGGCGGGGGCGAAGCTGGCGCGTCGCCCCGTCCGCCTCTCCCCCGAGCGCCTCGACCTCGTCCTCGCCCTCGTCCACGACCTCGCCCCCTCCCTCTTCCCCTTATGGCTGGCTCTGCCACCATGAGCGAGGAAGAGGGGAGGCTGCGCTGTCTGGCGGCGACCCTCGCCGCCACCGATGAAGGCCCAGGATTCCCTTTCTCCATGACGAATGAGAGAAAGGGGAGCAGAAGCTGAAGAAAGGAGGAGACGAGAGGGTGCAGGCTTCCGTGCTCCCTTCCCGCTCCTTATAAAGGAGCAAAGTGGGAGCCCAGCCACCCCGCTCGGCGAATCAAGGCACGGGAAGAGCAGGGAGGCGGGCCGACCCGCCCCATCTGCTCGCAACGGCCCAGGTTCCCGCTCCCGCCGTCCGCGATCCCAAGTGCATGGGAACCGCGTGGCGGAGATGCAGAACTGAGGCAACGGATGGGGCGGCCTCGCCCTACCCCGTAATCTCGGGGAGTGGGCACTTCAAAAACCGCACGCCGGCCCCGTCCAGTAAATGCGCCACGCCCCCACGCCTATCTCCGCTTGGAGAAGAGGGCGTGGGCCGTTCCCCTTCATCATGGCTTGACGCACGCTCGCGGGGCTTAGCCCCGCGCGCCCGCGCCGCCCACGTCACCCACGACGCCGCGTTTGACGCGTGCCGTTCTGGGCGTGCGCGATGGATGTCGAGGAAGATTCGGCGTAACCTAGGCCGCGCGTGCCCGTGCACTGTTTTGGGCCTGACCCAACAGCGCTCGGCACCATGTCTGGCCCAGGCCCGGGGGCTCCTGTCGGTGTACTAAAGTAGGCGTACCCTTAGTACCCCGAACTTGTGCACGGGCAGTTGCAGCGTCCCGCGGCAAGGCCTGCCAGGTCACCGCCAAGATCCTCCGTGGTCCCTTTGAAGACCATTCAAGAACAAAGTACTCAAGACAAGACCCCGGCAAGAGGAGCTTGCCGGGAAGAAGGCAAGACCCCGGCAAGAGCAGCTTGCCGGGAAGGCCATCAGAAGCATCCCAAGGCCCCGGCAAGAGGCACTTGCCGGGAAGGCCATCCAAGGCATTCCAAGGAACTTGCCGCGGCGCGCTACGCGCCCCGGCAAGGCCCGGTGAGCGACAAGCTCCCGGAAGCGACAAGTCGACGGCCGCGGCAAGGCGCTTGCCGCGGCAAGCCCCCACTCCACGCCCGCGCTCCAGCACATCCACCCACGTGTCGCTCCGGGGCCCCTCCCAAGCGCACGTGGCAGGAGGCTGTGCAGCTAGGGGCGTGCGGTGGCACGCAGGCGCTGACAAGACAACCATCATGGCAAGACGGTGGCGTCCCTAGCGGTCCCTTTCGGTACTGTTTAGGCGACACAGACGGGCATTTAATGCCCTTGTCCCCTGCCGTCAGGGTTAGGTATGATAACACTGTAGCCGCTAGCTGTGCCTACTACAGCACCTAGCTGTGCCTACCCACGGCACCCTTTCCACTTTTGCCCTCCGTTGCCCTATGTCGGTAACCCCTTGAGCATATAAAAGGAGGCCCGGGGCAACGTAGAAGGGGGTTCAGCAATTCCACACTCCCACGCTCGATCTCGCTCCCGAGCTAGAAATCAATACCAATCCACAAAGCAGGAGTAGGGTTTTACGCATCCGTGCGGCCCGAACCTGGGTAAATCGCTCGCATGCTTCGCTTCGATTTACTCCTCACACGACCAAACCGCCCGCGCGCTTCGCCTCGATCTGCTCTTTGCGCGACCTCCGCCCCCCGCCGAACCAAAAGGGACCCGGTCCGCCGGTCCCATAGGTGCCCGTGGATCAGAAACCTCGGCATCCTGCAACTCCACTACTGCCATCTGTGCATCGGCGATCTTTGAGCCTTTCTGGAAGCACTCTTCTGCTTTCTTTCGACTGCCAGTGATAGTGATCACGCCTTTAGGACCAGGCATCTTCAATTTGAGGTACACGTAACATGGTCGAGCCATAAAACATGCATAAGCTGGCCTGCCTAGAATAGCATGATAAGCACTCTGGAAATCCATAACTTCAAATGTCAACTTTTCTTTGTGGTAATTCTTGGACTCATCGAAAACTACATCAAGGGCGATCTGGCCGAGTGACGCAGCCTTCTTGCCAGGAATAACATGAGTCTGGACATCGGAATGCCCATTCATTTCAACGTCTCTGCATATAGTATATTCAGACCACTGCCACCATCCATCAGAACCTTAGTCAATCGAGTGCCTTCGACAACTGGGTCGACCACTAGCGCTTGCCTCCCAGGGGTGGCTATGTGTGCTGGGTGATCGGACTGGTCGAATGTAATGGCAGTCTGAGACCACTTCAAATAACTGGGCGTCATCGGAGCGACAATGTTCACTTCTCTGTTGATGACTTTCAGTCGACTCTTACTCTCAACATCAGCGAAAATCATCAGAGTGGAATTGACGTGGGGGTAACCATCATCGTCTTTCTCCTCATCCTCAACTTTGTCCGCTTCCTTCTCCTTTTCCTTGGGCCGTTTCTCTCGGAATTGCTGGATTAGGAGTCGACATTGTCGAGTGGTATGCTTCGGGTAAATGAAATTACACTTTTCATCTTTTTTGGTGTGAATGTGGCATGGTAAATCTAGCACATCATTTCCATCTTGATCTTTTACTTTCTTGGGGTTCCACGGCCCTTTGGGTTTCCCTTTGAACTTTCCCTGAGTCACGGCTAAGGCTTCGCCAGGAGCGGCTGGCTCAGCTTTGCGCTTCTGCTTCTGACTGGAGTTCCCTCCTCCGGTTTCGTGGGCGACTGTTTTGTGTTTGCCACTCCAGAGTCGGTCTTCTTCTTCACCATTGGCGTACTTGGTGGCAATCTCCATCATCCGAGTCAGAGTCATATCTCCTGTCCGACCGAATTTCAGGTTCAACTCCCAATACTTAACGCCTTCTTTGAAGGCACAAATTGCCTGGTGATCCGACACATTCTCCACCGTGTGGTGCAACGTGATCCATCTTTGGATATAATCTCTCAAAGTTTCATTCGGTTTCTGATCGCAACACTGCAATTCCGTCAGCCCTGCTGGCCGTTTGCAAGTACCTTCAAATGTTCTGACAAATACTCGGGCAAGATCTTCCCAAGTATAAATACTACCAGGCGCTAACGGATTCAGCCATGCTCTGGCTGAGCCTTCCAACATCAAAGGAAGGTGCTTCATGGCCACTTCATCATTGTCACCACCAATCTGTACAGCCACTTGATAATCCTCAAGCCAAGTGTAAGGCTTGGACTCGCCAGTGAACTTACTGACTCCAATCGCCAACCTGAGGTTGGGAGGGATCACCGCAGCCCTGATGGCTCTGCTGAAGCACTCTAGACCTGAGACATGTACCCTGCTACCGGTTGGGAAATGTCTGTCGTGACCCTCTCGGTTAGCTATGTTTCTGTCGACCAGACCCTGAACGAGAATAGATCTCGCATCAAAGCCCGGCTCCCTGGGGTCGACTGGAATCCTTCGCCCACCACTATGAGGACGTCTGTCATCATGCTGCCGAGGCGCGTATGACCCACTCCTTGGGGGAGGCGTGGGCACTCGACGACGATCATCGTGATCGAGTCGGCAATCATACTGCTCGCGGTTTCTGTACTGATCTCGCCGGTCCTCACGTCCTTCACGCCTCGGGGGAGATCTCGGGCTGCGAGCCGACTGGACTGTGTCTGCAACCACGGATCTGCTATGCATCCTATTCCGCGACTGAGATACTGCTGTATTCTGCTCTCCCGCCGCACGGAGCAAAGCCCGGATCTGCACCAGACCTCGACCATCTTCTGACTGGGAAGGTCGCATTGACTCCGCTATTCGGTCCGCAGCTGTGAGATTCTGGATCGGAGTTCGGTATACCTAAGTGAGAGGCGGAAAAAGTTGGCGTCGAATGGACTCGGGGATACGCTGCCGAGCACGCTCGTCGAGTGTGTGCTGGAGGTTCTCCAGTCGAGTGCGCTCAGCCAAGTTGGCTAGGCGCGCCTCCTCCAAGGCCTGGGCCTCAGGGGTTTCTCCAACGATAGGAGTGTGAAGCGCATCCATGTTCCGGCGGCGAAGTTCTTCCCTTCGCTGCGAAGAGAGGGGTTCGGGGCGGTACTCTTCGTGAACATGCGACGGATCGCCGTCCCCGTCGCCTCCTTCTTCACGAGTGAAGCCAGGAGGACTGCGTGGTCCTTTGACCATCAAAACTTCTGCTGCGGGGTCGCTGCTGTCACACTCGGATGCAGTCTCTACGGAGCCAGTCGATAGGTCGAACAGGCCGTAGAGTTTCATCGGACTTGATTGCCGTGACTTGGGGGGTGGGCGACTGGCTAGCCACCGCATGCCTCACCCACCGCCGAAGCCTCGATCGACCGAAACGCTTGCTCCGGCGGGCTGTAGGGAGCACTGGTAGAAAAAGGGCCTGGTGTCCCGGTTCGTAAGGGCCTTTAGTCCCGGTTCCTGAACCGGGACTAAAGGGTCGGTACTAATGCCCTGACCCTTTAGTCCCGGTTCAAACCAGAACCGGGACTAAAGGCCCTCCACGTGGCCGGTCCACCTTTAGTCCCGGTTGGTAACACCAACCGGTACTAAAGGAAATTTTCTGATTTATTTTTGAAATTTTTTTTGAATTTTTTTATTTTCAAATTTCTGAATTATTTTAACCTCTAATCTCTAATCACCCCTCATCACTGCTCAATTTAATCTCTAATCACCCCTCATCCTTCCAAATCATCTAACTTCCCGGACGGTCACGCATCCTCCCACTCCCCCAGCCTGAGCACGCTTAACTTCTGGGTTCTATTCTCCCTCGTTTCCAAGTCTGCACTCGTTGTTTTCCTGACAATAGTAAGATGTCAATCCTATTAACCCTCAGGAGTTTAGCTTGAGCATGAAGTCACACATTTCACTGTTTGAGTTTGAAACTATTGTTATAAAAAACAATAATTTTTTACTAACACTAATATTTCTTGAATAAGTAGTTTGACCATTGTTTGACCATAATTTGACCAGATTTGACCAAAATTAAAAAAAGCTGAAATAATTATTTAATAACACTAATATTCTTGAATAATTATTTAGTAACACTAATACTTCTTGAATAAGTTGTTTGACCATAGTTTGACCAGATTTAATGAAAATTTTAAAAACTGAAATTTGAGCATAACTTTTTTCCTTTTGGAATTTGAGGATTCTACAAATTTGCAAACAGGCCATAGGCGGTCTCCATTGGATGTAACTTTTTGAGTAGATGATTTTTCATATAAAAAACTTTTTAATCCGAGTTCGTATGCAAAAGTTATGCCCATTTTACAAATTCCAGAGAGATTTTGTAAATAAAGTCGAAATTCATATTTGTAAATTTTCCCAAGAACTAGACCACATATCACATGGGAAACTTATGTTATTTTATTTTTTTTGACATTTCCATCATTTTCTTTTGTTTTTTTCTAAAACTGAAAAGGCGGTCCACGGGGGGGAGTAGGTAGAGTTTGAAAATGGGACCTTTAGTACCGGTTCGTGCCATGAACCGGTACTAATGCCTCAAAGCCCATTAGTCCCGGTTGGTGGCACCAACCGGGACTAATGGGCATCGCACCCTTTTGTCCCGGTTCGTGGCACGAACCGGGACTAAAGGGCCCGGGTGAACCGGGACTAATGCCTTAGCCGCACGAACCGGGATAAATGCACCCATTGGTCCCGGTTCTGGACTGAACCGGGACTAATGGGCTTACCCGGCCTGGACCAAAGCCCCCTTTTCTACTAGTGGAGGGAGGTCAGTACAGGAGCCGACCGATACTGAGTCGACGGCTGCTGTAGGAGGACGCCACGGATGCACGCGCGAAAGTGCGTTGCCCCGCGGACGGGGAGTGCCTCGACGTCAAGTGGCGCTTCTTGGAGCCAAGCGGAGTCGTCGGCGACGAATACGAGCGCACTGAGACGGATCTCGCGGCCCTCGGCCAAACCTCCGCCCGAAACCATGTTGATGTGGATCGGAAAAATCGCAACTTCTCCAACAAATCGCTAAGACACCTGCCCCAAGGTGGGCACCAACTGTCGTGGTTCTAAGTCTAACAGTAGAATAGGGTGTAGGGATGTAGAGGCAAGATCCTAGCTATGTAGGAGTTGTACACGCGAGTTTTACGAGTTCAGGCCCTTCTCAGAGGAAGTAACAGCCCTACGTCTCGAATCCCGGAGGCGGTCGACTGGATTATATATGTGTGTGTTACAGGGGGTGCGAGCCCTTGTGCCTGTGGAGGGGGTGGCTTATATATAGTGCTCCATGACCCCGGCCAGCCCACGTCACAGATGGTTTAAGGTACGTTGAAGAGAGAACGTTACTGGTAACGCCCGCACTAAAGTGCTATAAATGACAATTAAGCCTATAAGTAAATGCTCGACCGTTGCTCATGCAGAGTGACTTTAGCTCTTCTGTTCGTCGAGTGACTTCTGCGACGGTCGAGTGACATTGATTCTTCCGAGTGGAACGTCTCTGGTCGAGTGGATGATGGTACCCTTTGGATGATCCTGGCTTTAGGGTGCTCTCCTAGGGGAGGATGTCTAGGTCAGGTCTATGACCCTACCCTAGGTATGTAGCTTCATCGGATGGGTTTTGAAGACCATGAAAGTTTCGAAACAAAGAAAATTCACCTAAGGACTCATCATGATGTGGATTTTGAAGTAAAGCTGTACAATTCTGAGAGCGTAACCCATTTTGGTTGCAAAAAATGGGAAGCACTTTGCAAGATGTATGGTTTTGATGAGGGTATGCTTGTCACCATGGATCTTGGTGATCCTGAAATCGAGCAAGACAATATGGACATTTGGGTCCTTGTTGATACGCCTCCAATTCTACCGCTATGTGAGTTTCTCAAACATAGTTATTAGCTAATTTATATTGTTTATTTCAAAATATTTGACAACTTATTTCCACTGACAGCTTATTTTCATTCTTCAAAGAATGTGCGGGAGATGGTAGACAAAACTCACTACACCGATGGCTCCGAATTAACTTACAAGGAGAAAATCATCTGGTCGGATTTTATACTGACATTGAGAATTACAATATCTACAATCAAACTCCTCAACATTATGGTCAATATGTGCCACTAGTGCATGTGTTCAACTACGGTAACTACCATGGAGATACCCTGGTAAGATTTTTTAATATTACGACATCCGTACATCTTTTGCATACTTCTAAAACTAGTACATCATTGCTAACTATGAAGTTATTACTATGTTTTCAACAGATAATCCAAGAGAATTGTGTGCCTTATTTGATGTATCAGAAAGGTAGCCTTAATGTTTCGAACATACAGCCAAGTCATCCTACGAATCTCAACTGTCCATACCAGATTTCTAAAAGAAGTGGATACATGCAAATCAAAGGATGGAAAAAATGTATGGACAGTCGTAAGGAGGTTCTTGGAAGCAAAAGGAAGCGAAGAGCAAGAATTGGAGACATGATGATCTTCATTCTCCATAATGGAGAGTCAGGGTCTATTTTGTTTTATGCTATTTTACCTTAAACAGGGTATTTAGGTCCTACCTAATACTGATGATCATGTGCTAAGAAAAATTAAGTAGGGTTGGTTCGATGACTATGAGGATGATGATCGTATGACTTGTTATTAATAACGAGTAGAAGTTGTATGATGATGATTAGTAGGACTTGTTATTATGATGATGCATGATGCGAGCATGAAGAGTTATTATATATCTGTGGGTGAAATGAACATGGATTGGATTGAAGTGAAGGCAACATGCATGGGGTGCACGTCGAAAGTAGTACAATCCAAACTTGATCAAGTTAGGATTAGAATTACTTTCGACATGCACCACATGTTACCTCACTTCAATCTAAGTCATGTTTAGGCATAGCAGTAGCAGTAGCACGGAGATAAGAGAGGACACATCTCTCTATTAGCTACTATACAAACCTAAATTAACCCCCAAAACCCCTAAACCACCTCCTTTCAAAAACAAAACAGCCGCTGAAATACTGACGCCTGGAAGCTTATTGGTCTCGGTTGGTGCTACCAACCGGGACCAAAGGCCCTCCTGCCTGGGCTCGCCGGAGCGGCCACGTGGAGGCCCATCTGTCCCGGTTTGTATAAGAACCGGGACTAAAGGCCTAGGGCATTAGTAACGACCCTTTAGTCCCGTTTCCCCAACCGGGACAGATGGGCCTTATGAACCGGGAGAAATGGGCTTTTTCTACTAGTGATGACCTGACATGCCTATTGGTAGGATAGCTTAGAGAGTAATAGTTTCTCGCAAAACTCTCACTCCAAAAATCTATACCTTACGTGAAATCTGAAGTTTGCAAAGAGTATTTCAGACAGTCAAAGGGGTAGAGCCACGAGGTCACTCTTTCATGTTTATATGCACCCGGAAATATGTATCTAGTAAATATGGTAAGCACTTTGGATATTGAACAAATTTCGGTTCTATTTAGGTGCCATGCTATGAAGTATTCAAAGCATGCCAAGAGTGAACCTGAATTTGCATAACCCTATGACTATCCACCGGGTTAAATATGCTCTTTAGCAGCTCCTCATTTTAATGGCCGGCATGGTAGTCTTATGCACGCATGCACTCAGGCGTTTAATTAGTCTAGTGAGTAGAGGTCACAGGCTCCTCCGCAGCCGCCGTGGAATCGTCTGTCGTCATCCATTCGGCGTGCCATACGCTCATGCGTTTCAAAGTGATGGGCTCCTCCGCAGCCACCGGTGCTGGCTCGTTCGCAGAGCTTAAATGGATAGTTTTTTTTCTCATTTTCTTCTTTTTTCCTTGCACGTATTTCTTATTATTTGTCCTATTTTCTTTCCTTTCTTATTCCTTTCCTTATATATAGGTGTACGTCTTTTTTCATTCTTTCCTCTTTGCATATTAGTAATTCTTCAGACGGCTCCTTGATACAAGTAATCTCAAAAACATTTATAAATTAGAAGAATTTTATGCAAAGGGGGCGAGGTGGGATTTTATATAATTTGAGAGTTGTGCAGCGTGATGGGCCGGCCCATAGTCTGGGATTTGCTATAGGCGGGCGAGATGGGACTTCTGATAAACCAACCTTATTTGTACCACAAGGTAGCCCAGCCTGGTTAGCCGTTGTTTGTAGGAACGTAACTTAGGGTCACGTGTTCAAATCCTTAGCAGCCACTGTTTTTTGTCTTGGGATCGCTCGATCAGGCCCAGGTCAAGCTGGACGAAGGAACGATCTCTATTAAATCTCAGCGGTCTATATTTATTGGTTATTATAAAATCAATGGTTATAAATAGATGACCTATGGAGAATTATAAAAGTCTCCGTCCTTTATTATTAGGTAAAGATGTGTAATACTCCCTCTGTACGCTCTTATATTAGTTTATGAAAGGAGTACATTGGAACGTGCGTCCAACCTTGAAGGCGTCGAGGCTGTATATGTCGACACTGTGGTATGTCCATGGCCTCACTCGCGAGCTCGGACGTCGATGTGCTATATGACTATCGCTAGCCCATCTTCAATTGTGACTGCCATGGATCGCATGTGATGCTGGCGCCGTGCACGTGGAGCCATGTCCGCATGGACGCCCAAGGAACCTGCCTCAGCGCCGTGGGCCGTCCACTCCACAGGCGCACTCGCATGTGATGAAGTAACCAAAATATGATATATGACATTGTACTTATTTGGAAAAAAAAAGTTACTATACTGATCGTAGATATACTAGTACAAGTTCTACGGATGTTTTGTACGTACACACACATATTAGTTTATCTAAGGAACAAAGTATTGGAGCATACATATGCATGCACAACATTCATTGAACATCCCTAAAACATGGCTGAACTCATTACTTTTTTACACAATGCACTATGGGCAAAATGGTATTTTCACCTCACACTTGACACCGTTAGTATCTAAAATGGACGGAAGTGTCATATAAGGAACACAATTTACTTTAAGTGTCAAATAGGGAAGAAAAATTATTTTGGGCCAAATAGGGAAGCAAATTTTAAGAAAGGGTCAAATAAGGAATTCTCTCCTATAATTATGTGACTACCTTGGATGGTTTTTATTGTTGTTGCATGCGAACGCTCTTTCCTATTACTGCATGGTAGCCTACAATTTTCTAGGTTCATTTGGTTTACCGCTTCTTTCAGAATCACTGGTTCATGTGGTTTACCACTTCTTTCAGATGATTTGACCTGCTTTCTGTGCATGCATGTATTATTTGCTTGCTTCCTAGATGGACAGTACTTAATTCAGGCTGAGGTATGAAATTGTGTCCAATGTTTCTTGACATACCATATGAAGCAAATCCGTGAAAATTTGCAGCTACATGCATCCAATGGTTTTTGTTCTCATGTCAGTATACAAATAAATGTGTTTTTTTATTGGTGAGTCTACTGACAAGATCTTATTAACATGGGCTATTTAGTCTTGATTTTCTTCTTTCTCATAGTGGTCTCTAGACACTCTTCTATTGTTTGTGCTTCTAGCAGTTTAGTCCACGGCTATACTTCGAATAGCATAGAGGATCTCATAATCACGTGAATGGTCAATCCCGTTTCCTTGGCCACGGAGACCAAGTTATCTTACACTGGAGTCAAACCTTTTGATGAAATGCTCTGCATTAATCTATCTGATTATGCATGAAAACCAAGCTCACACTGGGAATTTCGTATTGCAGCCTATGCAAGTATTGCCTACCATTCTTAGTACCATTTCTCTCTCTTTTAACCTTTCAGTTTCTTAGTTGTGTATGTGTCCTGTTTTCAATTGACTGCAGCCATGTGATACTATCACTCTTTAATTGGACAATGGTTTTGTCGGTTGTTGTTTTGCAAGCGGAAATTTGCTTCTTTTACAACTAAGTGTTCCATGTCCGGGAATAAAATATTGAGAATGTCTTATCAGATCAATTTCTTTCCTATTTGGTTTTTTCTCTTACTTTTTGCATGATTTTCTAGCTGACAATCTATGCATATAATATCGATGGTCGTTTGAGGGAAACATGTGAAAGTAACTTGCAGTCTTTCATTGGCATCAATGGCATGCGATCTGCCAATTGTTTGACTAAAACACACTGAAGCATCATGCAGTTTTGCTAAGTTTGGATATCCGATCTTTATAGAAGACGTCTTCATGAAATATTATATAAAATGTTGCCATTATTTGGTTTAAGATTTTTTTAGCACTTCCCTCTGTGATGCACAACTGTAGTAATTGTTCGGTCATATACTCATATGTGATGAAATAAATACTACATACAATGATTTCCTCAAAGAAAATTACCAATTTGTATTCATATAACTGACGGAAATATGCCTTAGAGGCAATAATAAAATGGTTATTATTATATTTCTTTAATCATGAAAAAGGTTTATTATTCATGCTAGAATTGTATTGACCGAAAATTTAAATACATGTGTGGATACATAAACAAATACCGCGTCCCTAGTGAGCCTCTACTATAGACTAGCTCATTGATCAAAGATAGTTAAGGTTTCCTAACCATGGACATGTGTTGTCACTAACGCACTGGTAGAAAAAGGGCCTATAGTCCCGGTTCGTAAGGGCCTTTAGTCCCGGTTCCTGACCCGGGACTAAAATGTCGGTACTAATGCCCTGACCCTTTAGTCCCGGTTCAATCCAGAACCGGGACTAAAGGGCGCGGCCACGTGGAGATCCACCTTTAGTCCCGGTTGGTAACACCAACCGGGACTAAAGGAAATTTTATGATTTTTTTTTGAAAAAAAATTTTGAAATTTTTTTTGAATTTTTTTTATTTTCAAACTTCTGAATTATTTTAACCTCTAGTCTATAATCACCACCCCTCATCACTTCTCAACTTATCCTCTAATCACCCCTCATCATTCCAAATCATCTAACTTCCCGAACGGTTACCCATCCTCCCACTCCCCCGGCCTGAGCACGCTTGAGCATGAAGTGACACATTTCACTGTTTGAGTTTGAAACTATTGTTTTAAAAAACAATAATTATTTAGTAACACTAATATTTCTTGAATAATTAGTTTGACCATTGTTTGACCACAGTTTGACCAGATTTGACCAAAATTGAAATAACTAAAATAATTATTTAGTAACACTAATATTCTAGAATAATTAGTTTGACCATTGTTTGACCACAGTTTGCCCACTGTTTGAATATTTTTCAATTTTTTCCACTCTAGATCTTAAAAGCCCCGTAACTTTTTTCTATTAGGGTTTTGAGGATTTTGAAAATGTTTAACGGGGTTCCCCCGTTAAATTTGGATGTAACTTTTCGAGTAGATGATTTTTCATATAAAAAACTTTTTCATCCGAGTTAGTATGCAAAAGTTATGCCCATTTTTACAAATTTCAGAGAGATTTTGCAAATAAAGTCAAAATTCACATTTGCAAATTTTCCCAACAACTAGACCACATATCACATGAGAAACTTATTTTCTTTTATTTTTTTGACATTTCCATTATTTTCTTTTATTTTTTTAAAACTGAAAAGGCGATCCAGGGGGGGTAGAGTTTGAAAATGGGACCTTTAGTACCGGTTCGTGGCACGAACCGGGACTAAAGGTCTCAACCCCATTAGTCCCGGTTCGTGCCTCAAACCGGGACTAAAGGTCTAATCTTTAGTCCCGGTTTGAGGCACGAACCGGGACTAAAGGTCATCGCACCCTTTAGTCCCGGTTCATGTCTTAAACCGGGACTAAAGGGCCCGAGTGAACCGGGACTAATGCCTTAGCCGCACGAACCGGGACCAATGCTCACATTAGTCCCGGTTCTAGACTGAATCGGGACTAATGGGCTGAGCCGGCCTGGACCATAGCCCTGTTTTCTACTAGTGACGGGATCACATCATTCGGAGAATGATGTAATGGACAAGACCCATCCGTTAGCTTAGCATATGATCATATCTACTATATGACTCATGTTCGACCTTTCGGTCTCCAGTGTTCCACTAGTGTCTCCTGTTTTGGTTCGGCCAGAAAAAAGGATTAGTACCGGTTGCATTACGAACCGGGACTAATGTGAGCATTAGTCCCGGTTCGAGCGGCTAGGGCACCGTACTGGCATTACTCCCGGTTCAAATGGGACCTTTAGTCCCGGTTGGTGCCACGAACCGGGATTAAAGGGTGCGATGCCCATCAATACCGGTTCGTGGCACGAACCGGTACTTAAGGTCTACCGGTTCGTGCCACGAACTTTAGTACCGGTTCGTGCCACGAACCGGTACTAATGGTGCAATTTTCAAATCCTACCCCCCCCGGTGTATTGCCTTTTCAGTTTTGTAAAAAGCAAAATAAAATGATAAAAACTTCAAAAGTTAAAATCCTTCGAGATGTAGTTATGTTACTACATCTACTAGTTAGGAAAATTTAAAAACTTAAATTTGGACATTTTTGCAAAAAGTGTAGGGAAAATGTAAAACGGCTATAACTTTTGCATACTATATCAAAAAAAATGTATAATATATCAAAATGTTCAACACAAAAATCCGCATCCAATTTTGACGGCCTATGGCCTGTTTGCAAATTTATAGAATCCTCAAATTCCAAAAGGAAAAAATGTTATGCTCAAATTTCAGTTTTTTTTAAAAAATTCGTTAAATCTGGTCAAACTACTTATTCAAGAAGTATTAGTGTTACTAAATAATTATTCAAGAATATTAGTGTTACTAAATAATTATTTCAGTTTTTTTGAATTTTGTTCAAATCTGGTCAAACAATGGTCAAACTACTTATTCAAGAAATATTAGTGTTACTAAATAATTATTGCTTTTTAGAACAATAGTTTTAAACTCAAACAGTGAAATGTGTGACTTCATGCTCAAGCTAAACTCCTGAGGGTTAATAGGATTGACATATTACTATTGTCAGCAAAACAACAAGTGCAGACTTGGAAACGAGGGAGAATAGAACCCGGAAGTTAAGCGTGCTCAGGCTGGGGGAGTGGGAGGATGGGTGACCGTCCGGGAAGTTAGATGATTTGGAATGATGAGGGGTGATTAGAGATTAAATTGAGCAGTGATGAGGGGTGATTAGAGATTAGAGGTTAAAATAATTCAGAAATTTGAAAATGGGGGAAAAAATTCAAAAAAATTAAAAAAAATCCTTTAGTACCGGTTGGTGTTACCAACCGGGACTAAAGGTGGACCTCCAGGCAGCGGCCATGTGGAGGGCTGGGACTAAAGGGGGGGCCCTTTAGTAACGACCCTTTAGTCCCGGTTCCAGAACCGGGACTAAAGGCCCTTATGAATCGGGACAAAAGGCCCTTTTTCTACTAGTGTTCTGAGACCATGTCTGTACATGCTAGGCTCGTCAAGTTTGGCCCAAGTATTCCGCATGTGCAAAACTGTCTTACACCCGTTGTATGTGAACGTAGAGTCTATCACACCTGATCATCACGTGGTGCTTCGAAATGACAAACTTTGGCAACGGTGCATACTCGGGGAGAACACTTTTATCTTGAAATTTAGTGAAGGGATCATCTTATAGTGCTACCGCCGTTCTAAGCAAAATAAGATGCATAAAGGATAAACATCACATGCAAACAAAATATGTGACATGATATGACCATCATCATCTTGTACTTTTGATCTCCATCTCCAAAGCATTGTCATGATCTCCATCGTCACCGGCTTGACACCTTGATCTCCATCGTAGCGTCGTTGCGTCGAGGTCATCATGCACTAGTAGAAAAAGGGCCTATTGTCCCGGTTCGTAAGGGCCTTTTGTCCCAGTTCCTGAACCGGGACTAAAGGGTCGGTACTAATGCCCTGTCCCTTTAGTCCCAGTTCAATCCAGAACCGGGACAGATGGGCCTCCACGTGGCCTGTGTGCGGAGCCCAGGCAGGAGGGCCTTTGGTCCCGGTTGGTGGCACCAACCGGGACCAATAGGCATCCACGCGTCAGCATTTCTGTGGCTGGGGTTTTTGTTTTTTTTAAAGCGGGGGGAGGGGGGTTGTGGGTTTTGGGGGGTTAATTTAGGTGTTTCATATATTGTGTTAGCTAGCTATAATTAATAGAGAGAAGTGTCCTCTCTTATGTCCGTGCTTGGTCGATGCTACGTACTATACATAAGTATAGAGAGGACTAGACACGCTAGCTAGCTAGTAAGCAAACGAAGGAAACAGAAGATCGTCATGAACATATATGCATACAGAGAGAAGTGATATCGACCACCTCTCCTTCTCCGAGAGATTGGTCAAACAACAAGTTCTCGTATATCTATCCGACACTACCGGCTACATATATACAATAATTATCTCTTACAAATATAATCTCCTAACATACGGACTCATGGTCCACATAGTATTCTCCGTCTTCAACGATCACGTGGTCAAGAAAGAATGCCGCCAATTCCTCTTGAATTGCTCGCATGCGAGCTGGTGCTAGGAGTTCATCCCGCTTCCGAAACATCTAATTTGAAGAAGGGGGTCAATACATATATATATATATGAATGAATGAAATTCAACACAAATAATGGTAATAAAATAAAATTTTGAATCTTGTTATTTACGCACTTCATATTGTTCGTCAGAGTAGCCCCTCTCATAGGTCGTGTGGCGGATGGACTCGCAAACGTAGTATCCACAGAAATCATTCCCTTGTTCCTGCCACAACACCTTCACAAGAAATAGAGGTCAATCAAACTGATAAGCAAGAATGCCAAATGGTATTGATGAAACTAGCGCTTGAATCAATAGGAGATGCGCGGAACATGCTACTATAGTACTTACTTTCGGGTGTCTAAATTGCAGCTTCTTCGGGAGTCCCGGAGCTTTTTTGGTGAATTTTTTCCAAACCCTGCTAGACAAAGAAAACAATTACTTGATATATCAGGAAATGAACAGAGTTTCTGATATGGTGGATAATGATCGATTTAACTTACTTCTCGAGCATTTGAGTCATGTCCGCATAGTCCTGGGGATCTTTTCGTCTTGAGTCTAAGACAGTTACTAGTCCCTGCTCAAGCTTAATCTCTAGGAGAATATAGTGGAAACTGCACACGCATGCATAACTCATCAATTACATTAATATAACCTTGACTAATATATAAGGGAAACCGAATACGCACAAGACAGTAACACTCACTTGAAGTTGTAAAGGAAAGAGTATTATATCTTTGTTTTCATTTATTACCAACGATCGTAGCAAGTTGGCCTCGGTATCTGCGGCATGAAATTTAACCTGAGTTGAATCTATGATATTTGTGTTAATGAACCCAATATCACCGAGGGAGTCCTGGATTAGGGGGTGTCCGGATGGCCGAACTATACCTTCAGCCGGACTCCAGGACTATGAAGATACAAGATTGAAGACTTCGTCCCGTGTCCAGAAGGGACTTTCCTTGGCGTGGAAGGCAAGCTTGGCGATACGGATATTCAGATCTCCTACCATTGTAACCAACTCTAAGTAACCCTAACCCTATCCGGTGTCTATATAAACCGGAGGGCTTCAGTCCGTAGGACAACATACACATCAACAATCATACCATAGGCTAGCTTCTAGGGTTTAGCCTCTCTGATCTCGTGGTAGATCAACTCTTGTAATACCCATACCATGAATATTAATCAAGCAGGACGTAGGGTTTTACCTCCATCGAGAGGGCCCGAACCTGGGTAAAACTTCGTGTCCCCTACCTCCTGTTACCATCCGGCCTAGACGCACAGTTCGGGACCCCCTACCCGAGATCCGCCGGTTTTGACACCGACATTGGTGCTTTCATTGAGAGTTCCTCTGTGCCGTCGCTGTCAGGCCCGATGGCTCCTACAATCTTCAACAGTGATGTAGTCCAGGGTGAGACCTTCCTCCCTGGACAGATCTTCGTCTTCGGCGGCTTCGCACTGCGGGCCAATTCACGTGGCCATCTGGACCAGATCGAAAGCTACACCCCTGGCCGTCAGGTCAGATTCGGAAGTTTTAACTACACGGCTAACATCCGCGGGGACTTGATCTTCAACGGATTCGAGCCACTGCCGAGCGCGCCGCACTGTCCCGACGAGCATGATCTAGCTCTGCCGTCGAACAGTGCCCTGGAGGCCGCACCCGCATCGACTCCGGTCCCTAGTTCGGAGCCAACTGCGCCGATCGAGGATGGGCGGTTGGACGCCAGCTTGGGGGCTGCGATCCCAACGGCGATTGAGCCGAACACCAGCCGCACACTCCGCGAGACTCATGAATCCAAGGAGCCGGACTCCCCTCCGGACTCCGAACCCTCCGCGCCCCTACCAATCGAATCCGATTGGGCGCCGATCATGGAGTTTACTGCCACGGACATCTTTCAGCACTCGCCTTTTGGTGATATTCTGAAGACACTGAAGTCTCTCTCTTTATTAGTAGAGCCCTGGCCGGACTACGGTCAGCAAGATCGGGATGCGGACGATGAAGAAATTCAAAGCCCACCGACCACCCACTTTGTTGCCACTGTCGACGATTTAACCGACATGCTCAACTTCGACTCCGAAGACATCGACGGTATGGACGCCGACGAAGGAGACGAGGAAGAACCAGCGCCTATTGGGCCCTGGAACGCCACCTGGTCATATGATGTATACATGGTGGACGCACCAAAAGATGATGACGAGGAGCGGAAGGACTCACCGAAGGCTTGTTCCCTTGAAAAGCAGTCAAAGCGGCGACGCAAGTGCCGCCCCAAATACCGCCTCGACAGAAATAGCGATCACACAGACCCAACGCTGGAGCAGGGCGAACCGCTGCCGGACAACGGTAATCCGGATAATCAAACCGAACAAACAAATCCTATCAAGGATAATGGTCCGGACGACATAACGCCGGACAGACACCCAGAGCAGCAGACTGCCCGTAAAAGGCTTGTTGCCACCGCGAGGAGCCTCAAAAAGCAGAAGCAGAGGTTCAAGGCCGCGCAAAACACGCTCTAGTTCAGATGGAGCAAAATACTCAACACTGCAGCAAGGTACGGCGACAATCGTCCCTCCAAGAGCTACCCAAAGCGGAAGCTGCTACCCGAATTCGATGAGGAGGCCTCAGACCCCCCACAACCAAATATCAAAGCAGCCACCTGGTCGGATAGACAACCCCTCTACCACCACAGAATGGCATTCAACGCCGCTCACAATACAACACGCGACCCATGCGAGGGCTCGCACCCAAAGGACGGTGCAACAAGATCCATCTATGGACCACGCAAGCGCGCCCCAGCATACAATGCAACACAACAAGAATCCGAACAACGCGGCACACCCAGCTACAGGGGTGCCGCACACCCCCTATGTTTCACCGATGAGGTGCTGGACCACGAATTCCCGAAGGGATTCAAGCCCGTAAACATAGAGGCATACGACGGAACAACAGACCCTGGGGTCTGGATTGAGGACTATCTCCTTCATATACATATGGCTCGAGGGGACGATCTCCATGCCATCAAGTACTTACCTCTCAAACTCAAAGGGCCAGCTCATCACTGGCTCAAAGGCCTCCCCGAAAGCTCCATTGGAAGTTGGGAAGAGCTCGAAGACGCCTTTCGGGCAAACTTTCAAGGGACTTATGTCCGACCTCCGGATGCGGATGACCTGAGTCACATAACTCAACAGCCCGGAGAGTCAGCCCGAAAGCTTTGGAATAGGTTTCTTACTAAAAAGAACCAGATTGTCGATTGTCCGGACACCCAAGCCTTAGCGGCTTTCAAGCACAGCATCCGCGACGAATGGCTCGCCAGACACCTCAGCCAAAATAAGCCGAGAATGATGGCTGCATTAACAAACCTCATGACCCACTTCTGCGCGGGTGAGGACAGCTGGCTAGCCAGATGCAGCACCAGCGACCCTAGTACATCTGAAGTTAGAGATGGAAACGGGAAATCACGGCGCAACAGCAATAACAAACGCCGGAATAAAGAAGACAGCACGAAGGGCACGGCAGTAAATGCCGGATTCAAAGTCCCTCGGCCAAACCAAAAGCCGCCCTCCAAAGGCACCAGAGATGAACTGTCTAGCCTCAACAAAATTCTGGACCAAGTATGTCAGATCCATAGTACCCCTAGCAAACCTGCTAATCATACCCACAGAGAATGTTGGGTCTTCAAGCAGTCCGGCAAGCTTAACGCCATACACAAAGGGGAAGATACACCAAGTGAAGACGAGGACGAGCCTCCCAATCAAGACAAGGGGGAACAAAAGAAATTTCCACCCGACGTCATAACAGTAAACGTGTTACACGTGATCAAGAGGAAAAACAATGCGGCACTCCCTAAAAAATATACCCAAGTGCCCATCACCGCGAAGTCCTACCACTGGTCATCTCGACCGATCACCTTTGACCATCGTGATTACGCATCAAGTATCCGGCACGTAGGATGGGCAGCACTGGTATTAGACCCAGTAATTGGCGGATACCACTTCACACGAGTCCTGATGGATGGCGGCAGTAGCCTAAACCTAATATATCAGGATACAATCCGCGGGATGGGGTTAGACCCAACACAAATTCGCCATAGCAATACTACCTTTCAAGGAGTAACGCCAGGACTAGGGGCTCGTTGTACGGGCTCCCTACTACTACAAGTTATATTCGGCTCCCCCGATAACTTCCGTCGCGAGCACTTAACTTTTCACATCGCTCCGTTTAAAAGTGGCTATCAAGCACTACTCGGACGCGAAGCTTTCGCTCGCTTTAATGCAATACCACACTATGCCTCCCTAACACTCAAGATGCCCGGTCCACGTGCACGGAAGTATCAACCGATCTCTGCGCGCCGAAGAGAGTGAGGCTGCCTTCGCAGCCGCACACTAATGGCACCCGGACCAGCAAAAGCATCCAATAGGTCGTCAAGACCTCAGACACAACTAACCAAATCTGGCGCCACTGCTCATATCAAATAAACGGTCACACCCCTATCATTCAAAAGTACAAGGGGCTCAACACACGCAGACGAGTGGCGATTTCTTCTCATCTTGAATTATACATGGTTTCTTTAGAAAACTATCCTTTTACACGACAACCTTTTTACCTAAATTCCTCTCTTTTACAGATAATCATCGTGCTACACCCGTCCAGGATACGACACAACGGAGACACAGGCGCAGACGTGCAGCAGGGACCCGACCCAAGGATTATTTTTAGATTAAGACCCTGCGTAAACCATTGAGAAGGATTACTGTCTCTTGTTGATACATATCCACCATTGAGAAGGATGCTGACGTCTTGGCGTGTGGCCACGCCAGAACAATGCACGTACCTGGACACAAGGGGCTTCTTACAAAGGCCATTCTTCAGGCCCGGTTTATACCATAAAGACCGAATACCTTAGGGAGTATTCGGCGTCGCGAGTTTGGCCCTATATGCATCAGCTCCGAATCATTGTCTTTGGTCAAATGTTGGGTTTTCCCGGCTCCTGTGTTTTGGTGCCTTACGTTCCTCTTTACCGGCTAAGGTAGTACCAGGAGAACTACTGCGATTGTGCCCTGGTTCATCCGGACGAGCGCGTCAGTAGAGAAAGCCGAAAACTGACTGTCATGATCTAGTGTGAGACTGGTCAACCACTCGATGACCCATGGGAATGTTAGAATTCCTTCGCCTTAACGAAGGGCCGTTTTCTGGCCAGGCATGTCCGCACCCCGAGATCAGGAGAGCTCGGAGCCACCAGGGGCTATCAGTAGCCCCACTGTCAAACTCCTATGGCTAAGTGAAAGTGTTAAAGCATTATAGTCCGGTTGCCTCTCTCGCTCCGCTATCACCTCATTTATAGGACCAAGACGTTGGGTTAAGTGTGAACGCGTGTTTTTCCGAGCACCTCCGCATTATATGCGTGGGGGTTGAAGCCGACGACTGCAATCTTTCAGGTTATACACATGTATACAAAAACGGCCGCCCAGGACCTACTTTCAGGCAAAAGTATAAAAATAGCCTTATAAACATTTATAAAAGCATCTCGCTTACAATGAGATTACATATCACTCAAACATAATATTTTTTGAGCACTGGGCCTCTACCAAACGGGCACCCTCAAGAACTTCTTCAAAGTAGTGCTCAGCAGCCTTTCGGCCTATGGCCGAATCCCGCGCTGCAACATTGGTAGCATCCATCTCCGCCCAGTATGCCTTGACACGGGCAAAGGCCATCCGTGCGCCCTCTATGCACGCTGACCTCTTCATCGCATCAATGCGCGGCACCACATCAAGTAACTGCTGCACCAAGCTGAAATAGCTGTTCGGTTTTGGCCCTTCCGGCCATAACTGATCCACAATAGACCTCATGGAGAGTCCGGACAACCTATTTAGTTCGGCCCATTTGGCTAATTGGTCAGTCAATGACAGCGGACGCTCGGGAGAATGGAATTGTCTCCAAAACAGCTGATCTACTTCACGGTCCGTCTGACCCTGGAAGTACTTGGCCGCATCAGCAGCGCTCACCGCCAAATCCATATACACATCCTCCGAACTCCACAGCCGATCCAAAGGGGCATACCGTGGATCTCCGAACCTCCTCTGCAACATAAAGGATTTCCCAACTACAATATCCCCGGCTTCCCGCAGCTCCTCCTTCTTTGCCCTCATAGCAGAGCGGTGGTCTTTTCTTGTCGCAGCAGCCTTCTCAAGGTCCAATGCCATCGCCTGGTTTTCCTTTTCAAGAACCCGGCAACGGTCGGCGGCGGCTTTTAATTCTTTGGCCATCTTGTCTCGGCTCTCGCCATGTGCGGCCTTCTCGGCTTGCAACTCTTCGGCCGCCTTCAAAGCAGCCGCATTACCCAACCTCGTGTGTTCCTTGGCTCGGGCAAGTTCTGCCCGCAAGGCTTCTACAGTGGCAGCTCCATCTGCAGTCACGACATAAGGAAGATGCTGGCATCATACTGCTCTTCCTATTGTGGCGTTTATCAGATAATGACACTTACCCTATGCCTCGTCAAGCCTTTTGTTAACAAGCTCGATGTCGGCGTCTGCCGCATCCAACTACCGTTCTAAATGGGCAAACTCGCTAGTCCGGCTAGCCACCAGAGCTTCCATCACCTACACATAGAGGTAGTATGGTTATTACCTAGGAATATGATCCTCTGTTCGTCGTCATTTCCGACGACAACTAGAGTCTCAGGGGCTACTATCTACACAGGGCACACCTAGTATGTGCAAGACTACCATACATTCTTTTACGTACCTCAAAGCCTATCAGTAGACTCATAAAAGCTTCATGCAATCCGCTTTCGGCGGATGATATTCTCTCCATCACCGTACTCATCAGCACACGGTATTCATCTGTGATGGCTGCTCGCCCCACCAACTCCCTCAGAACATCCGATCGCACACTAGACGGTGCCGGACTCTTTTGTCTGCTCTCTTCGGGGGCCGGACACTGGGAGCTTCGGGGGTCAATGGGATTATATTCTGGCCTCACCGGACTCGGAGAGGCCCTCCGCAACGACACTTCAGGGTCGCCTGCTTCCGGAGCGGAGGAGTCTGGAGGAGGCGTTTCGCTCTCCATCATCTCTGGAAGAAGATCCCCCGAAGACGAGCTCATTTGAGAGGGGCTAAGGCCCGAACTGCAAGAATATATGCGGTGGTTATCTTCTCAGAAGAAAAAGATGGCATATCTGTACTATTAAAGTATTTCGAGTCACTTACGACTCGCGGGAGAATTGATCCCCCCGTGGACTTTGTGCGGCAACAACGCCCCCCAAGGCAGGACCCTCTGTGGGAGACTTTTTCTCCCGTTTGGAAGCTTCGGCTTCCGAATCCCCGGACGCAGTCCTTTTCTTCTTCAGGTCGTCTTCCTTCACGGAGACGCTCGCTCCCTCGGTCAGAATGGGCAGCGTTGGGGGCCCGCGTCCGACCGCATTATCCTCCATAGTATCTTCCTTCAAGGGCTCCGTGCAAGGTGCGGTCTGGAGCATCTTTTCCAATACCGGGTTTTCCAAACCCTCAGGGAGGGGGGCCGAACACCGAAGCAACTTCGCCTTTGTTAGCCAGTCCTGGTCAGAAAGCGAACTCTCAAAAAAAATAACTTCGTAAACAAATGAGAGATAGTATGCTCGACTGGAGGACACCTTACCTGTTCGGTGGCGCGATTACTACTCAGGCCCACATCCTCGGTGATTTCCGGACACTCCACCTGAGGTCCGAAGAATGACTTGTACATCTCCTCGTGCGTCAGGCCGAGAAAATCTTGAATGACATGCGGTCCCTCGGGATTGAACTCCCATAGCCGAAGAGGCCGGCGTTTGAAAGGTTGGACTTGACGAACCAGCATAACTTGTATTACCGCAACCAAACTGAAATCTCCATTGAAGAGATCTCGAATGCGGCTTTGCAGTATGGGCACGTCCTTGGCTGGCCCCCAGCTCAGACCTCTACTAATCCATGACATCGGTTGTGGTGGAGGGCCTGAGCGGAAAACAGGGGCAGCCGCACACTTGGCACTTCTAGGAGCCGTGATGTAGAACCACTCCCGTTGCCACAATTCAGACACCTCTGGGATGGAACCTTTGGGCCACGGGGCTCCCGTCATCCTGCGTATTGAGGCACCTCCACACGCTGCATGTTGCCCCTCGATCATCTTCGGCTTCACTTCAACGGTCTTGAGACAGAGGCCAAAGTGAGGGGTAACCCGGAGGAAGGCCTCGCACACGACAATAAATGTCGTGATATGAAGAAAGGGGTCCGGAGCTAGATCATGGAAGTCTAGCCCGTAATAAAACATCAAACCCCTGACAAAAGGATCCAGAGCAAGGCCTAGACTTCGGAGGAAGTGGGAGACGAACACGATGTTCTCGTTGGGTTCGGGGGAGGGAATGGCCTGCCCTCGAGGAGGCAGCCGATGCAAAATCTCGGCGGTCAGATATCTGGCCTCCCTCAACTTTTTGATGTCCTCTTCCGTGATGGAGGAAGGCACCCATTGGCCTTGAAAGCTAGATTCGGACATGACTAAAGGTTCGGAGAACCTGACCTGAACTTTGGGCGTTTGAGCTCGAGGTGGGGGAAGGATTTGATTGAGCATGGGAGGGAAAAATAAAAGCCTTGTCCCCTTTATAAAGAGGGTGAATATCAAGCGTCCTCTCCGTGTCCGTTTGGACTTGCCTATAATCTAGGAGTCCTAGAAGCGGTTGGGTTACCCACGCCCGTATTGATGAGAATCCCAGAATAAGGGGACACGATCTCTGCTTTAACAAGACGTGCCAAGGAAACCGCCTCGCATAACACGCTGAGATGGGACAGTAAAACGGTTCGAATAAAAGCTTGGCCGTGGTGTGATGTCACACTACGGAGTGTGTCAGCAGATTAGATTTGTGTAAATATTATTCTCTCTATGGAGATATGTCGGAGTAAATAGCCATGGGTAGCCTAGCCGGCTTCCCCTGGCCCTTCTGAAAAAATTACGAGCCCGTCCGGCTCT
Source organism: Triticum urartu (assembly GCF_003073215.2). Taxonomy (NCBI): domain Eukaryota; kingdom Viridiplantae; phylum Streptophyta; class Magnoliopsida; order Poales; family Poaceae; genus Triticum; species Triticum urartu. The sequence goes on from NC_053025.1 coordinate 596,626,592, forward strand.
CAAGAATCCAAGACATGGAGCCGCCTTCCCCTTGCTAGCTGCCACCCAGGCCGGATTTCGGAAGGCGGTCCGACTTTAGCCCTCATGAAGAAAGCCATGGGAGGGCCAACTTCAAGAAGCCGGCCGTGAGGAGGCCGACTCCAAGAAGCCGGCTCCCACAAAACGGTCGAGCCCGTACCCTCAAAGTTTGCACCCACCTAACGGCGGTGCGATGGGGCGTGGCTACAGTGAGGCCAGCCACCCCCGAATCCCGGAGCACGCCTGGCACAGTGCGCCGTACGGGTGGCCTTGACCCGTCCGGCGCGACACTCTTGCCACGTTGCCCCTGATGTCATCCACGGCGGGCTATCAGTACGGCCCCCGGGCGGTGGGCCCCTTCGGGCAGAGAGACACCCGAAGGCGGCCATGCCTCCCCTAGTTGGCCCAAGACGGAGCCGGCTCCCCGCAGCCGGCTTGCCGCCTCCCTCGAAGGAGACGCCCCATTAAGGAGACAAGACACGGTGAGACTACAGCGATCGCCCGTCGGGCGGCGACACTATAGCCACGCCTACCACGACGAAGCCCACGTCACCAAGATGGAGCAACAGTAACCCGCCGCCAACAAGGTCCTGGACAGTGGGGCCTGCCTGTCGACCAAGGGGCCGGCAGCTGGCGGGACCCACCAGTCGGCGGGCCCCAGCAGCCGGCGCAGAAGCCGGCGAGCGCAGTCACAGATGGCTGGGCCCCGCGCCCAGTCGGATTACCATTGAACCCCCGGGGGGTAGGCCTATATAAACCCCCCGAGGCACCCATGCAACGGGTTCGACCCTCAGCTAGTTTTAGACACCACACGAGGAGAAGAAGCAAGCTAGCCGTGCCCTTCTTCCTCCTCCCACCGAACAGCTCAAGGAGCATTGTGTAGCTACTTGTCCATCTAGTGATCATGTGGAGACCCCGCAGAGCAGCAGTAGGGGTGCTATCTCCACGGAGAGCCCCGAAGCTGGGTAAGATTTGTCGGCGTGCATGCCTTCGCCTCATCCCGTTTCCAGGCACCGGCGACGTCTTACTGGCTCCCACAATGATAAGCTACCCGTTGGCATATGTCGCACCTACCACCCGACATTTGGCGCTCACCGTTGGGCCAGGTGCACCGTCGTCCGGAGACCTGTTCTGGACGGGAACCCTCTTCCTCCCCCGCGAGCGTAGCCAGCCCGGCACGCCCGATGGCGCTTGCCACGACGCGCTGTAAGGCGTCACCAACGCCTGCGCAGCGAGCAGCCTCGCTGATCTCCTCGACAAGACCGTCATCTCCGACGAGCTCGCCTCCGATGCGGGCACCGACCACCTCACTAACCTCCTCGGCCAGCTCCATGTCTCCAGCGAGCCCGCTGTGGATCTGGAGTCGGTTGGCTCCACCGATCCGATGACTATCGATTCCGACACGGCCTCGTTCGACACCTTCCCCACCAACGTCGCGATCTACAACGACCCGCTTCCCCGAGCCGGTGGCTGCGATGCTGTCACCACCGAGGTGATGGTCATTGGCCACGACGGCGCTGCTGACGAGAGCGAGCGCCCGCGACGCCCCGCACGCGGCGGCCCACGACTTGTCCACCCCCCTCCCGGCTGATGCCGACGACGAAGCATTGGAGGCGCGCCGCCTCGCCCTCCTCGCAGAGGGCCGAAGGCTGGCTTCCGTGAGACGCCTCACTGAGGCCTACCAGCGCGAAGCTGACCGCGCCGCCTTCGGCACGCCGGCCCCGGGCGGGCCAAGACGGGCCGGCATTGTCAAGCGACGCGGCGCCGTCATCGCCGACACGCTGGGAGTCGACCGCCCAGTCTACGCCACTCCACTCGAGAACCTGCGCGCCGCCCAGGCGGCCGAAGACGAGCTGAACGGACTGGGGGCCGAAGAACTTCCCCACATGGCCCGACGCATCCAGCAGCTGATCGATGCAGCCGCGCAGCAGCAGGAAGCCGACGTCCGCGCGGAAAGACCTCCCCCGCGCCAAGATCACGGCGCGACGTCCCGGACGCCGACTGCGGGCAGAGACCGCGCGCGACACGAGAAAGAGCCGGCTGCCAGCCGAAGCCAAACCCGAATCTCCATCGAGAGAGACGCAGACGGCCATCCCCGAGCAATGGAATGGCAGGGCAACCCGCCTCCGCCTCGACCCTGCGGAGAGAGATATCCCACCCCGCCGCCAGTGGTGCACCCGACTCTCGGCGGCCGAGTAGGTCGCCATGAAGGAGTCGGCGAGAACGACGCCAGCCATCGGATCGACTACCTGGCGCGATCCCTGGCGCTGGAAGAAGAAGACGATGTCGGTCCGCCTTGCTTCGGCCCCCGCATCCGCGACGAGCCCTTCCCCAAAGGGTTCTCGCTCCCAAGAGACACGCCCAAGTACAATGGCTCCGTGAAGCCGGAAGATTGGTTGATCGACTACTCCACGGCGGTTAGCATAGCCAACGGCAACCGGAGCGTTGCCATGAAGTACGTGCCCCTCATGCTGCAAGGCACGGCGCGGACCTGGCTCAACAGCCTCAAGCCGCGCAGCATCAACAGCTGGCTAGATTTCACCGAAGCTTTCATCCGCAACTTCACCAGCACCTACAAGCGGGCTCCCAAGCCCAGACAGCTCTCCTTGTGCGTACAAGGCCCCGCCGAGTCCACTCGCGACTACCTCACGCGTTGGGCCGAGCTCCGCAACTCTTGCGAAGGGGTGCACGAGGTGCAAGCCATAGAATACTTCACAGCCGGATGCCGAGAAGGCACCCTCCTCAAGCACAAGCTCCTCTGCGACGAGCCGACTACCCTCGACGAGCTTCTGGACATAGCGGACAAGTACGCCACCGTTGACTCCTCGATGAAGACCGAGCTTCGGGTAGACGCGTCTGGAAAAGTACTCAACCCGGCGCCCAAGACGACGGCTGGGGATTCCGGCCGACGCCCACACTCGAACGACCACAAGCGCATCGGCCCCGCGCCGCCTCCCGCCAGTCGGCAGCTGGCCACAGTTGAAGACGTGCCACCTGAAGGGCGACCCGCGCCCAAGAAGCCCAAGGGCGGCAGGCCGGCTTGGCAGCCGGCCTTCTCCTACGAGCAAACTCTCGACGCCCCGTGCAAGTTCCACAGTGGCGCGAAGCCGTCCAACCACACAACCCGGAAGTGCCATTGGCTCACCCGAACCTCCAAAGGCGAGGGGCTCACGCCGCCTCCGCCTGCTGGCCCGCTGTCTCCGGCTTCGCCGCCTCCGGCCGCTCGGCCCGCAGTCGGAGTTGTGCACGATGAATTCCCTGACGAGCAAGCAACCTACATCGTCTTTACAAGCCAGCCCGAAGACCGGCGCAGCAAACGCCAAGAGCACCGGGAAGTCAGCGTGGTCGCTGCCAACCCCGCCGGACACATGCATTGGTCAGAAAAGCCCATCAGCTGGAGTCGGGCCGACCATCCAGAGGTGATGCCGTCTCCCGGTTCTTATGCGTTGGTCCTGGAAGCCACCCTTGCAACGGACAGACGCGCCGCCCGCTTCTCCCGCGTGCTGATAGATGGCGGGAGCAGCATCAACATCCTGTACCGTGACACCCTGGAGAAGCTAAATGTCAAGACGAAGCAGCTCATGCCTACTCGGACAGTGTTCCATGGCATCGTACCCGGCCTGTCCTGCGCCCCCATTGGCAAGATCAAGATTGATGTCCTCTTTGGGGACAAGGAGCATTTCCGCCGGGAAGCAATATGGTTTGAAGTGGTGGACCTGGAGAGCCCTTACCATGCATTGCTTGGCCGACCTGCCTTGGCCAAATTCATGGCAGTTCCCCACTATGCATACCTCAAGATGAAGATACCAAGCACCAAAGGCGTCATCACCGTAGCCGGCGATTACAAGAAGTCCTCTGAGTGCGCGGCAGCCAGCAGCCGGCTGGCCGAGTCCCTTGTGACTGCCGAAGAAAAGAAGATGATGGACCGAGTCGTGGCCATAGCCGGCAAGCAGTCGGCCGTGTCCCCCGACCCCAAGGAGCATGATGCTCAAGGATCTTTCCAGCCGGCCAAGGAGACGAAGAAGATACCTCTTGACCCCGAGCACCCAGAGAGGTTTGCCGTCATCGGGGCAAACCTGAACAGCAAATAGGAAGGCGAGCTCGCCGATTTCCTCCGTGAGAATCGGGACATCTTTGCATGGTCCCCCAAGGACATGCCGGGTGTTCCGAGGAAATTTGCCAAGCACAAACTACACGTCCGAGAAGACGCAAAGCCAGTCAAACAACCCCTTCGCCGACTGTCATAGGAGAAACGCAGGATTCTAGGGGAGGAGATAGCCCGGCTTCTGGCAGCCGGCTTCATTATGGAAGTTTTCTTTCCAGAGTGGCTCGCCAACCCGGTCCTCGTGCTAAAGAAGAACAACAAGTGGCGCATGTGTATAGACTACACAAGCCTCAACAAGGCCTGCCCCAAAGATCCCTTTGCCTGCCAAGGATTGACCAAGTGATAGACTCCACAGCCGGATGCGAGCTGTTGAGCTTCTTGGATGCTTACTCAGGATATCACCAGATGAAGCTGGATCCGGACGACCGCCTGAAGACCGCCTTCATCACGCCATTTGGAGCCTTCTGCTACTTGACTATGACATTCGGCTTGAGAAATGCCGGTGCCACTTTTCAGCGTTGCATGCAGAAGTGCCTCCTCAAGCAACTCGGCAGAAACGCTCACGTTTACGTGGACGACATCGTGGTGAAGACGGAGAAGCGCGGCACCTTGCTGGGAGACCTCAAGGAAACGTTTGAGAACCTACGCCGGTTCCAAATCAAGCTCAACCCCGAGAAATGCATGTTCGGAGTGCCAGCCGGCCAGCTCCTAGGCTTCCTGGTCTCCGAACGCGGTATCGAATGCAACCCGGTGAAGATCAAGGCCATCGAGAGAATGGCGATCCCCACCAAGCTTCGAGACATCCAAAAGTTCACCGGATGCTTGGCCTCCTTGAACCGCTTCATCAGCCGGCTCGGAGAGAAAGCTCTCCCCCTCTACCGCCTCATGAAGAAGAGCACTCACTTCGAGTGGAACGACCAGGTCGACCAAGCTTTTCGCGAGCTGAAGAAGATGCTGGCCACGCCGCCCGTCCTGGCGGTGCCGACTGAGAAAGAGCCCATGCTCCTTAACATTGCCGCAACCAGCCGGGTGGTCAGCATCGTCATCGTAGTCCAACGCCCAGAAGAAGGCCGAGCCCAGCCGGTCCAGAGGCCGGTGTATTATTTGAGCGAGGTGTTGTCCGCTTGAAAGCAGAACTACCCGCACTACCAGAAGATGTGTTACAACATGTACTTCACCGCCAAGAAGCTGAAGCCCTACTTTCAAGAGCATCCCGTCACGGTCGTATGCACCACCCCGTTGGCCGAGATCATAGGCAGCCGGGACGCATCCGGCCGGGTGGCGAAATGGGCCATCGAGCTGGCCCCTTACACAATCTTGTACCAGCCCCACACCGCCATCAAGTCCCAAGCACTGGCCGACTTCCTCGTCAACTGGGCCGAGACCCAGTACCTGCCGCCGGCTCCCGACTCCACCCATTGGCGCATGCACTTTGACGGGTCCAAGATGCGCACTGGCTTGGGAGCCGGCGTCGTCCTTACCTCTCCCAAAGGCGACAAGCTTAGATACACGCTACAGATCCACTTTGCCGCCTCCAACAACGTGGCCGAGTACGAGGCGCTCATACACGGGCTCCGGCATGCCAAAGAACTCGGCATTCGCCGGATCCTATGTTATGGCGACTCGAACCTGGTGGTTCAGCAATCATCCGGCGACTGGGACGCCAAGGACGCAAATATGGCAAGCTACCACTTCCTGGTCCAACAACTCAGCGGATACTTTGAAGGATGCGAGTTCCTCCACGTACCGCGAGCCGACAACGAGCCAGCCGATGCCCTGGCTCGAATAGGCTCTACTCAGCAAGCAATACCAACCGGCGTCGCTCTACAAGGCCTCCTCAAGCCATCTATCAAGCCGTCTCCAGATTCCGATTCCATCTTCGTGCCGCCTGACCCCGACGCAGCCGAGTCCGGCTCGAAGAACCAAGCAGGCAACCCCGACACTTCCGCAACCGGCCCGGGGACTTCGGCAACCGGCTCGGGGACTGCCACACCCGGCTTGGGGACTGCGGTAGCCGCCCGGGGACTGCACCAGCACAACAGCCGGCGGCCGACTCCAGCATTTCACCACCCAGCCAGCCCACCCTGGTGGCAATAGCCACATTGGCAGTAGGAGAAGTCGCTGCTCCATCATGGGCTCAGTCCATCCTCAACTTCCTAGTAAACCAAGATCTGCCGGCTGACGAAACAGAGGCAAGACAAGTCCAACGTCGAGCCGGAGCATACACAATCGTCAACAGAGAACTAGTCAAGCGCAGTGTCACTAGAGTCGTCCAACGGTGCGTCGAGCAAGAGAAGGGCATTGCAATCCTCAGAGACATTCACCAAGGAGAATGCGGCCACCATGCGGCCTCAAGATCACTCGTCGCCAAAGCCTTCCGCCATGGTTTCTTTTGGCCGACTGCTTTGGATGACGCCAAGGAATTAGTTAAATATTGCAAAGGGTGCCAACTCTTCAGCTCCAAGCAACACATGCCGGCTTCGGCACTCAAGACCATTCCCGTCACCTGGCCCTTCGCCGTTTGGGGACTGGACATGGTGGGCCCATTCAAGACGGCGCGCGGCGACATGACGCATTTGCTCGTCGCCGTGGACAAATTCACCAAGTGGATTGAGGCAAAGCCGATCAAGAAGCTGAATGGGCCGACTGCTGTGACATTCATCGCAGACATAACAACTCGGTACGGCGTGCCACACAGCATCATCACCGACAATGGCACGAATTTTGCCAAAGGAGCCTTGGCACGTTTCTGCGCAGCCCAAGGTATCCGGCTGGACCTAGCGTCCGTCGCCCACCCGCAGTCAAACGGCTAGGTCGAGCGAGCCAACGTCCTCATCCTCTCTGGCATCATGCCCCGACTGGTCGTACCACTGGAGCGTTCACCCGGCTGTTGGCTCGACGAGCTGCCGGCTGTCCTCTGGAGCCTGCGCACTACACCAAACAAGTCAACCGGCTTCACCCCTTTCTTCCTCGTGTATGGTGCCGAGGCGGTCATCCCAACTGACATCGAGTTCGACTCGCCTCGAGTAACCATGTACACGGAAGCGGAGGCCAAGGAAGCATGAGAAGACGGTGTCGACTTGCTGGAAGAAAGCCGGCTGTTAGCCCTCAGCTGGTCTGCCATCTACCAGCAGGGCCTGCGCCGCTACCACAGCCGGAAGGTTAAGCCAAGATCCTTCCAAGAGGGCGATCTTGTGCTCCGGCTGATCCAGTGAACAGCCGGCCAGCACAAGCTCTCGGCCCCTTGGGAGGGCCCATTTGTCATCAGTAGAGCCTTAGGCAACGACTCCTACTACCTGATCGACGCACAGAAGCTGAAGGCACGAAAGAGAGACGACTCCGGCAAGGAGTCGGAACGACCATGGAACGCCAACCTCCTTCGAAGATTTTACAGCTGAAATGCAGTATGTATCACACTAACTTTTGTACTAAGTACGAGACAATAGGCCCCCCGAGGAGGGCTCGGGGATTGCCATCCTTTATCTATGAATGAAAAGTATCATGCTTATGACCTTGTCATTTCATTTACTTGTTCCATCTGGCACCGGGTTCGACTAGTCGGCCCGGGGACTGGCCGACTGGAGTTATATTAGAAGTCCTACCCGCGGTCAGACAAGTAGTGTACCGACACCCAGGCTTAGCTCTTGCCAAAGTCGCAGTTCGAAGAACCGGCTGTCCGGCTGGCAAGAGTCAAAAGCAGGAAAGGATGCCCACACGAAAAATGGCCAGGGACCATCGAACTAATATAACGAAAGCCGGTTTGCCGCCTACTACCGACCGACTACTAGAGTAGCCGGACGGCCGGTTTCCATTCACTTCACTTCAATCCAAGAAAGCTCGAGTACTTGCCTCCCCAAAGAGGGAAGGCGGCAAAGGAAAAGCCTAAGGATAAAAAGCATACGAGAATGGAAACCAAACATGCACATAATAATATTTACATAAAGGACCTCCGAGAGGCCAGCATTCAACATAGTTTCGATACACCCCCAGTGGGTGGAACTGCGAAAGCTTAATAAAGATTGTTCAAAAGACAACAAGCAGGAAAAATAAGGACGAGCCGGGCTGGTCGGCGGAGACGGTTGTGCCGGCTGAAGGAGCGGCCGGCTGGCGAACCTAGGCTTGATCACCGCCTCCCGCAGAGGGCGCGCTTCCACGCACCTCGTTGCTGGAGGCACGGTCAGCTTGAGGCCGGCCGGTTGTTCCACTAGCCGGCTCGACGTCTTCGCCATCATCTTCTTCGTCATCCTCGCCCTCGTCGCTGGAGGCGATCTCCTCTGCCGAGTCTTCGCCCACCGCCGGGTTCAGCCCGAACCACTCCTCCGGCTGGGCAACGCTGTCATCATTGATTTCAGGTGCAAAAACGCTGATGTCGGTGCACTCGGCGATCGTCGAAGCACGCTGGGCGATAGCCGGCCGCACCTCCTCCAGCTCCGCGTCGGCCTCCAGCCGCCAAGTGCGCAGTTGGTCCAGGTTCAGCCCTGGGTACCAAGCCCGAACGAACTCCAATGACTGCCCGGCTCCGAGACGGGCCGCCGATGCCTTCCAAGCTTCAAAGCGACCGACTGCGACCTCCAGCCAGTCGGCAGTCCGGCTTGGGGTGCGGGGGATCGTCTCGCCGGGCCAGAGGGCAGCCAACACCTGCGCCCCGGCACGTTGGAGCCGGCGAAGCATCCGATGAGCCGGCTGCAACCGCGCCTGGACAGCCATGAGCTGCTCCTCAAGCGTCCGGTTCACGTCCGGCGCGATGTTGGCCCCCGCCTGATGGCGCGCCTCGCGATGGGCCTCGATGCTTTGGGCGGTGAAGGCGGAGTAGCCGGGAAAGCAGTCTGCACAAGAAAAAAGGCAGCAACACAAGTTAGGCCAAAAACCAGGCGCCAAGGGGCAGGAGAGGAGCGAGGAAGGCGGCTTACCGTCGATCGAGTCCTCGATGCGGCCGAAGCCTTCATCCAGTGCTCGCCGGGTCTCAGCCCAGCTCGCCGCCTCGGTCTCAAACTCTGCCTTCAGGGCGGCCTCGCTATCCTGCGCTTTCTGCAGGGCCGCCTTGTGGCTCTTCTCTTAGTCAGCCAGCTTCTTGGCCAGGCGGTCACGCTCCTGGACCAAGGCAGCGTGCTCAGCATCCTTGGTACGAAGGGCGGCCTGCGCTTCGCCGAGCTCCCTCCTCAACTCGGCGTTGGCCCCTGAAAGCGCGAAAGACAAAAGAAAACCAATAAGGTAGTCGTCAAGAAAGATCCGACCCGACTGCGCAGCAGTCGGCCTGAATCTCGGGGACTACACCTAGTGGGTGCGCTGACGCGCCCCCACAGGAGAAAGACAAGATCAAGCACTTACTTCGGCTGTTGGCCAGGTCGTCGGTGTTCCGACCCAACTCCTGAGCCTGGAAGTTCAAGGCGGCAGCACGGGAGTTATGATATTCCTGGAAGTTCAGACAGGAAGCAAAAATAAGGTAGTCGTCAAGAAAGATCCGACCCGACTGCGCAGCAGTCGGCCCGAATCTCGGGGACTACACCCAGTGGGTGCGATGACGCGCCCCCACGGAAGAAATCAAGAGACCAAAGCGGCCAAGAAAGAAAAACTCACCCGGATGACGGCCCGCGTCGACAGGAACTCCTGGGTGTACTGCTGCAGCAGGGCGGCCTGAGCTTGAAGCTGGCTCCGGACCTCTTGAGCCGCCGCATTTAGCTCGCTAGTCCCCCTGCTGGGAGTCCACTCGGACGTGGCAGTGCTGGCCGTCTCCAAAGCCTCCGCCGACTGACCGGCGCCCGCAACTCGGCGCGACTCCGGTGGAGCGGTGCCTCCCCCTGCGCGCCGACGCGTCACCGGCTGCACCTCGAGGCCGGCTCTGTCCTCCGGCTCACCCCGGCTGGCTCCTCTGGCACCGCTGACGATTGGCCGCCTTGGCCCGCTCCGGTTGGCGCTGCCGGCGGTGCTCTCCCCGCGAGGACCACGAGGTCCTCCCTCCTATCCATCAGCGGCGGGTCTTGGACGATTTCCTCTACCAGGGGCAATGGGGTGTCAGGGGCCACGACTCGGAGGGGGATGGCGAGCAGCGGAGGCTGGTTACGCGAACCCTCCGCCTCCGACTCCGCGGTCGCCGCCTCCGCCTGAGCCTTGGCTGCCGCGTCGGCCTGCTCCCTCGCCGCCTGGGCGGCCGCTTTTTCCCCCGCCTCGCGCTCCTCCCGCGCCTCACGGGCGTTGTGCTCTGTGGCCTCCCTGAGGTCGGCGCGGGGGTCCACGCGGCGGGAGCACGAAGACCCTCCGGTCGGCCCAACTACGGAGCCGCCCTGACCCCGCTCAAGGGAAAGCGGCGCCCTGTCCAGCAAGCGGGAAAAAGCTAAGAAGAATGTTCGAACAAGAAGAGAATGATGAAGAGCATGTGAACAGGCAATCGACGACTTACGTTGAGACCGCCTGAGGCTGCTTCACCGCCTTGCGAAAGCGGGCCGCCTTCGCGGCCGCCTCATCTCATTTTGTCGCCGCAGTGGAGGCTTTGGATTTCTTCGGCCGACTGCCGAAGAGGATTGACGCGGCCCGGCGCTTCTGTGCGCCGCCGCTGGCAACCGGCACGGTGGACGAGCCCGCGCCTTGATGGTCGGCCGCTGGCGGGCGACGCGGGACGACTTCGGCTTCGGCGTCTTCCGGCCAGTCCTCGAAGCTGGTGGTGAGCCTTGTGCCTCCGGGCTCGGCGTCATCCCCCACGACGGCGTCTTCCATGGCGGCCGCCCCCAAGTCCGGGTCGTCAACGTCGTCCACCGTGCGGTCGGGGACGTACTCGCGCTCTATCCCTGCTGCCCCAGTCGTCGGTGGAAGAAGGGGGTTCTGCTAAGAAGAACCGACCAATCAGAAGCCGGCCATCATAAAGCCGGCTACCAACGGAAAGAAGAAAGAGAGGAAGGCTTACCACGGGCGGAGGGTTGGCGCGAGAATACGGCGCCTTGCCGTATCGCCAGTCCTCGGCGAGCTTGCAATTGGAGATATAATTTACCATGTATGACACCTCCGCATGAGGCATCTCCCTGGTGCTCAGCCGGCTTGGGTCGAAGCGGCCGCTCATCTGGCACATCATGTGGGGCCGGCTTTCGAGAGGAGATATCCGGCGCTCCACGAAGGCGGCCACCAAGTCGGCCCCGCTCAAGCCTTCCGACTGGATCATCACCCGAAGCCGGGAGACGGCAGCGTTCCTAGCCTGAGACAGTGACCGGGACCAGAAACTCCATGAGGGCTGCCTCCCAGCCGGCGGGCCGGCTACATAAGCCGGCAGGTTGACGTGGTCTCCTTGCTGGGCGACGTTCTTCACATAGAAGTACGACTTCTGCCAGATCTTCACCGACTGGATCAGGGGGATGGGCGGGAATGGGTTGTTCTCGCCCGCCCTCCTCATGGCGACGAAGGCCCCGCAGGGGGCGGGCACGCCTGCGACGATGGTGCCGAGTTTGCTCTGGAAGAATTCCCCCCAGAGCTCCAGCGTGGGGAGGAGCCCCAAGAAACCTTCGCAGAGAGAGACGAAGGCCGACAGCAGCATCACCGCGTTGGGCGTGAGGTGATGCGGCTGAAGATTGTAGAACTCGAGGAAGGAGCGCAGGAACCCGCTCACCGGAAGGCCGAAGCCGCGCAGGAAGTGCGAGCGGAAGACGACCCGCTCGCCCTCCTCCGGTGCCGGCGAGATCTCCATCTCTGGCGCCAGGCGGACCCACACGAGGTTGGCGTCGGGCAGGCGCCGAGTCTGGCGGAGGAACTCAACATGGTCCTCGTGGACGTTGGAGCCATCCCACGAGCTCGACAGCGCCATGGGAGCAAGACGATGTGGCGGCGCGGCGGCGCTGAGATGGGAGGCTGCGGCGGCAACGAGAGGAAGAAAGTAGGACGTGAAGGGGCGGAGCGAGAGAGAGCGTGCGAACCTCTGTCGCTCCCCCTCCTCCCCCTACTTATAGGCTCGCGTGGCGGAGCCGAGGAGGCGCGGCGTGGGGAAACATGGGGATCGATCGTGCCCACTCCCCCATGTCCCGCGTTTATTACGCCCTAACGGCGAAATAAAACCGCCGCGGGAAGGCGAGCGGTCCATGTGGGCCACGGAAGATCCGTGCTCGGACCGAGGCCTGCGAGTGGCGGGCCCGGGCTGCGGCGACGTCCCGTCGCGCGCGTGCATTGGCAGGATTTCCTCGCCACGTGGCCCGCGTTCCCGCCTACGAGAACCGGAGCTCTCTGAAGTCGGCGCGCACAAGCAAAGCCGGCCCCGCAGGATAGGAAGCTGACCAAGCTTCTCGTCCCCTTATCAGCCTCGAAGCTCGCTCAGCTTCGGGGACTACTGTCGGAGTAAATAGCCATGGGTAGCCTAGCCGGCTTCCCCTGGCCCTTGTGAAAAATTACGAGCCCGTCCGGCTCTCAAGAATCCAAGACATGGAGCCGCCTTCCCCTTGCTGGATGCCACCCAGGCCGGCTTTCGGAAGGCGGTCCGACTTTAGCCCTCATGAAGAAAGCCATGGGATGGCCGACTTCGAGAAGCCGGCCGTGAGGAGGCCGACTCCAAGAAGCCGGCTCCCACAAAACGGTCGAGGCCGTACCCTCAAAGTTTGCACCCACCTAACGGCGATGCGACGGGGCATGGCTACAGTGAGGCCAGCCACCCCCGAATCCCGGAGCACGCCTGGCACAGTGCGCCGTATGGGTGGCCTTGACCCGTCCGGCGCGACACTATTGCCACGTTGCCCCTGATGTCATCCACGGCGGGCTATCAGTATGGCCCCCGGGCGGTGGCCCTTTCAGGCAGAGAGACAACCGAAGGTGGCCATGCCTCCCCTAGTCGGCCCAAGACGGAGCCGGCTCCCCGCAGCCGGCTTGCCGCCTCCCTCGAAGGAGACACCCCATTAAGGAGACAAGACACGGTGAGGCTACACCGATCGCCCGCCGGGCGGCGGCACTATAGCCACGCCTACCACGTCGAAGCCCACGTCACCAAGATGAAGCAATAGTAACCCGCCGCCAACAAGGTCCTGGACAATGGGGCCTGCAGCCGGCGCAGAAGCCGGCGAGCGCAGTCACAGACGGCTGGGCCCCGCGCCCAGCCAGATTACCATTGAACCCCCGGGGGGTAGGCCTATATAAACCCCCCGGGGCACCCATGCAACGGGTTCGACCCTTAGCTAGTTTTAGACACCACACGAGGAGAAGAAGCAAGCTAGTCGTGCCCTTCTTCCTCCTGCCACCGAACAGCCCAAGGAGCATTGCGTAGCTACTTGTCCATCTAGTGATCATGCGGAGACCCCGCAGAGCAGCAGTAGGGGTGTTATCTCCACGGAGAGCCCCGAAGCTGGGTAAGATTCGTCGGCGTGCATGCCTTCGCCTCATCCCGTTTCCAGGCACTGGCGACGTCTTACTGGCTCCCACAATGATAAGCCACCCGTTGGCATATGTCGCACCTACCACCCGACAAGATATGTGGAAACTTATTTTGCAGAACCGGACACTACTTTTGTGTTCAAAATCTTCTATGAAGTACTTGGAGGAGGAACCCGCCTTGCAATGCCGAAGACAATTTGCGCGCCGGACTCGTCGTCATTGAAGCTTGGTTCGGGGGCTACTGAGGGAGTCCTGGATTAGGGGGTGCCCGGATGGCCGGACTATACCTTCTACCGGACTCCAGGACTATGAAGAAACAAGATTGAAGACTTCGTCCCGTGTCCGGAAGGGACTTTCCTTGGCGTGGAAGGCAAGCTTGGTGATACGGATATTCAGATCTCCTACCATTGTAACCGACTCTATGTAACCCTAACCCTATCCGGTGTTTATATAAACCGGAGGGTTTCAGTCCGTAGGACAACATACACATCAACAATCATTCCATAGGCTAGCTTCTAGGGTTTAGCCTCTCTGATCTCGTGGTAGATCAACTCTTGTAATACCCATACCATCAATATTAATCAAGCAGGACATAGGGTTTTACCTCCATTGAGAGGGCCCGAACCTGGGTAAAACTTCATGTCCCCTGCCTCCTGTTACCATCCAGCCTAGACGCATAGTTCGGGACCCCCTACCCGAGATCCGCCAGTTTTGACACCGACAATCACCGATTTGTCTTTGCTTCAATTCGACGATCTTCAATCTACATAATATAGTGAGGATAATTATAAATACATGCAATGAAAGAGCTGAGCTATATAGAGAGACTTAATGACATAAGTAGAACTACTTACAGACAATAGCAGGTGACCGTTGCTTTATCGAGGGCCAATTGATTGAAAAACTGAAAGAACTCCTCAAATGGAACATGCAACAGATCAATTCCAACGAGGTCATGCTCCTTTATAACTCTCACATACAAAGTACTCCTCCGACCAGACTCTCTGCAGATTTTCAAGTACCAATCATGCAATCTTCGCATCATCGTTGATAGAGATCTTTCATCTTTGATTAGAGGCTTCCCGTACTCGTATCTTTGTATCTGCACCTCCATGAAATCATAATGTACATCGTTGGGCAGGTAATCTCCAAGATTGCTATAACCGGGCACCATCCTCGGATGATTAGTGACGATGTCGCTAGGCACCTTGAGCGGGGGGCATGATTGCTTCGCTTGTTCGCCGAGCTGGGCAATTTGTTTCCCAGCTCGTCGTTCTTTCAGCCTTTGATCACTGACAGTACTTCCCGACCGCTCTGCTTCGACAAATTCCTTTCCAATAATGGGCTCATAGTTTCCTTTCGGCTGAGACTTGGGTGGTTTTGTCAGGGCAGCCAGAGTGCGCTTCGCTTTCACCGGATCTACCTTCTCCTCCGGAGGTGGATGTTTCTTTGCTTTCACCCCTTCAAAGTAGTTCCTCACTTCTTCTCGCGCGATCTCGGCATTCTCCTCCGGGGTCCTCTCGTATGGTAACTTCTCTGGAGTCTTCACAGAAGGACCGAATCTGTATGTCCTCCCGCCTCTGGCTGTAATGCTAGATGCCGGCAGAGCAGACGGAGCGTTTGTCTCCTTTACTTGCTTACGAGGCGGAGGAGAAGGACTACGACACGCCAGAGCAGCCGGAGCGGCAGCAGGTCTCTTCCGCCCTTGCTGACGAGGCGGAGAAGGAGGAGGCTGGCTGCTCGGGCGCGCCGGCGCAGGCGGAGAAGGAGGCGGAGTGTCGCCATGCGCCGGAGAAGGAGTCGGCCGAGTGCCTTGATTGTCACTCGCCGGAGGAGGAGGCGGTGGAGGAGGCGGAGTGCCCTGACTCGCCGGAGGAGTAGGAGGCGGAGGCGTCCAGTTCGGAAGGTTGATGAGCTCCTTCCGCCATAGGCATGGAGTCTTCAGAGCAGAACCCGTGTCTCCCCTTCACCGGTAGGTTCGTCAAGCTGGAGGTCCTCAGATCCCTCCGTTATTTCATCCACCATCACCCTAGCATATCCTTCTGGAATCGGCCGGCAGTGAAAAGTTGCGCTGGGTTCAGTAGGAAAAACAGAGCCAACAGCCGCCTTGACCTTCATATTAATCCATTGCGTCATAAGGAGGCAATTTTGAGACTCCATGATAGCATCCACGGGATAGCTAACAGGAGCCATCAAGACATGCTCCGGCTGAAGCAGCTCGGTGGAAGCCACGCTGCTTCTCCACTGAGATGGAGGGGTAGCTTCGGGGAAAGCTTCGGCAGTTCGTTTGCTGCGATTTGCTTCTCGTTCCTCTATTGCTTCTACCCTAGCGTGCAGCGCCTGCAGTTGGGTCTGCTCCACTTTCTTCCTCCTCTCGTGGCATTGTAACAGCCTGCGTCCGAAAACCCAACCTTCCACGGAATGGAGCCTAGCGTGCCTCATGTCCGTCCAGGGTGCTCAGGATTCCCGAGGGCCATTGTGAGCTCGTCGTTCTCTCAGTCTTGAACGAATGTCCCTTGCTGCGCTGCTTCGATATACTGCTGAAGCTTCTTGACTGGTATGTCCATTTGATCGTTCGTCCAAATGCACTTCCTTGATACAGGGTCCAAGGTTCCACCAGCCCCGAAGAACGAAGTCCGGCAACGGTCTGTCCAGTTAATTGTCTCTGGTTCGATCCCTTTATCAACCAGATCATTCTCAGTCTTGGCCCACTTAGGCCGGGCTACGAGGTATCCACCTGACCCCGTGCGATGGTGATGCTTCTTCTTCGCAGCATTTTGCTTGTTTGTCGCCGACATCTTCTTACTCTTTTCCGTTGTCTTGTGGGCCAAAAATGCGGGCCAGTGATCTCTGATCTTCTCATATCTGCCCTTGAATTATGGTGTCTCTTTATTTTTGGCAAACTTATTCAGCTCTTTCTTCCACCTCCTGAATAGTTCTGCCATCCTCTTAAGAGCAAAAGACTTGATTAATTGCTCTTTAACTGGCTTCTGCGGATCATCCTGTGGCGGTAGGGTGAAATTTGACTTCAGCTCAGTGCAAAGATCATTTTTCGGCATCTCATTGACATAAGACACCTCGGGGTCTTCTGTAGCTGGCTTTAACCATCGCTGGATGCTGATCGGGATCTTGTCCCTAACAAAAACCCCGCACTGAGCAACAAATGCGCTCTTTGTCCGGAGGGGTTCAATCGGTTGGCCGTCGGGCGCGATTGCTATGATCTCAAACTTTTCATCTGAGCTCAACTTTTTCTTCGGGCCTCGTCTCTTTACCGAAGTTGTGCTCGATCCGGAGGGCTAGAAAAAAGAAGAAAGACTTAATTAATATGTGTACATACCAAAACAATGAATGCATCAATTTGCTAGTCAGTAGAAGCTTAACTAATATATATACCTGGCTGGACTCGGTTCGGTCACCGGAGACGTCATCACGGTCTCCTTCTTGCACCGGCATTGGGTCACTGGAGCCGTCCTCATGGTCTCCTTCTTGCACCGGCATTAGGTCACCGGAGCCATCATAATCATAGCCAGCTGCTTCCAGACCATCAGTGTCATTGAGAAACAACGAGCAGACGGCATCACTTCCTCGTGCGATTATGTCCCGCAACAACTCTTCTTGTACTTCATCT
Organism: Triticum urartu; assembly: GCF_003073215.2. Lineage (NCBI taxonomy): Eukaryota > Viridiplantae > Streptophyta > Magnoliopsida > Poales > Poaceae > Triticum > Triticum urartu. The sequence goes on from NC_053025.1 coordinate 596,643,676, forward strand.
CGGGCGGTGTCCTTAGTTTCTACAAATATTTACAACATGGCAATTATTATTCAAACATGACAGATGGATATTTAGGGAGTCCTGGATTAGGGGGTGTCCGGATAGCCGGAGTATACCTTCGGCCGGACTCCTGGACTATGAAGATACAAGATTGAAGACTTCGTCCCGTGTCCGGAAGGGACTTTCCTTGGCGTGGAAGGCAAGCTTGGCGATACGGATATGTAGATCTCCTACCATTGTAACCGACTCTGTGTAACCCTAGCCCTCTCCGGTGTCTATATAAACCGGAGGGTTTTAGTCCGTAGGACGAACAACAATCATACCATAGGCTAGCTTCTAGGGTTTAGCCTCTCTGATCTCGTGGTAGATCTACTCTTGTACTACCCATATCATCAATATTAATCAAGAAGGACATAGGGTTTTACCTCCATTAAGAGGGCCCGAACCTGGGTAAAGCAATGTGTCCCCTGCCTCCTGTTACCATCCGCCTAGACGCACAGTTCGGGACCCCCTACCCGAGATCCGCCGGTTTTGACACCGACATTGGTGCTTTCATTGAGAGTTCCTCTGTGACGTCGCCATCAGGAAGGATGCCTCATCCCGTCTTTAAAGATGGCACCGTTGCTAAGGGAGCTTTGGTTGTCGGCCAGACTCTTAGACTAGGTGGTTTCCTTATGACCGCCCGTTCGGCTGCTACGCCGATGATGACCTATCGGGTCATCGAAAGCAATCTTCACGTCAGCTCGGAATTCGCCGAGCAGCTAGATCCAATGGAGCTCTCTTCCCTAAACGTGCTCTTGGATCGCTTCTCCGCCCTGGGAGTTGCTATGGATTACGACCAGATTGGGCCTAAACCCGATCTGAGAGAGATTAACTCTCCCCAGGTCACCCATCATGTTGCCGTGGTAGAGGGACAGTGCGGCGACCCTTCATCTATCATAAGGACTAGCTATGTCCGTATTCCCGATCCCTCCAAGCCGGATACCTGCGGAGGGGTGGACATCACTCAAGACCTGAACTTAAAGTCGGGCGACGGGCTAGATTCATTGGACAGCATCCAAGAATCCAAACTTCCGAGTTCGGAAACTCCTTGGCCCCTGGGTCTCAGATTGGGTGAGGTTTCGGATTTGATTCCACCCACCCACCCGTACATAAGCGATCTATCCCAAATTAGGCAAGAGCCCAAAGAAACAGTACATCATTACTGGGCCAGATTCCTCCTGGTTATGAACAGGATAAAGGACTGCCGCGAGGAAGACGCAATTTCATTCTTCTGCAATAATTGCACGGACAAGGGAATCCTCAACGCCATAAGTCCCTCTGATATTACACGCTTCGCTGACTTGGCGTCCATAGTACGGAAGTATTGTGCGATGGAAAGCGCCTGGAAAACTGAAATAAAATTTTGGGACAATCCGGCCTTGAATACAAACCCAGTCCGAAATAAAAGGGTGCATCATCGCCAGACACCTGGGTTCAATACCACGGCGAGCTATCAAGTCGCAAGTTTTGGCCGACTTCGTCGCAGAATGGACGGAGGCCGAACTCCCTAAAGAGTACGGCACATATTCAAACTGGGTCATGCTCTTCGACGGCTCCAAAATGTTGGCCGGTCTAGGGGCTGGCGTCGTTTTGTCGTCCCCCACAGGAGACACGGTTCAATACGTACTCCAGATAATGTACACAAACTCCAACAATGCAGCCGAATATGAGGCCCTTTTACATGGTCTCCGGATGGCAGTATCCATGGGCATTCAACGCCTAGAGGTGCGTGGGGACTCGAACCTCGCAATATCCCAAATAAATGGAGACTTCGATGCCAAGGATCCAAAAATGGCAGCTTATCACAACGTCGTCCTAAAAATGTCAGCTCGGTTCGAAGGGCTCGAATTTCACCATATAGCCCGGTAAAATAATTAGGCGGCAGATGTCCTGGCACGCATCGACGCAAAACGCGATGTAGTCCCCCCAGCATCTTCTTGGAAAGGCTGTTCAAGCCATCCGTAGTATGGGAAGGGGAACCCGGCAATAACAGCCCGGAGCCAACCGCACTGCCCGACACCGAACACTCTGACATAATTGGAGGCTCTGCCAATGAAATAACACCTTCAGCCCAAGTAATAATGGCCGTCATCGCCCCATGGATAGAACCATTCCTTGCCTACCTTACTAGGCAGGAACTCCCCGAGGACCAAAATGAGGCACGCTGCATAGTGCGGCGATCTAAAGCCTATAAAGTCCATGAGGGAGAGCTTTATAAGAAAAGCGCTACCGGAGTCCTTCAAAGGTGCATCTCCAAAGAGGAAGGGCGGAACCTCCTGGCTGAAATTCATGCCGGACTCGGTGGTCATCACGCTGCAGCTCGGTCCCTTGTAAGCAAGGCCTTCCGTACAGGCTTTTATTGGCCGACGGCCCGGGCAGACGCCCAGGACTTAGTCCAACGATGCGTCGGTTGCCAGCTTTTTGCAAACCAAAGCCATATGCCACCCACCGCCCTCCAAACTATCCCCATCACTTGGCCCTTCGCGGTCTAGGGGCTTGACATGGTTGGACCCCTTAAAGGCGGAACCCACAAGAAAAAATACTTACTGGTCATGGTGGATAAGTTCACCAAATGGATAGAAGCCAAGCCTATTAAGACGGTCGAATCCGGACCGGTGATAGACTTTATATCCAGGGTTGTGCACCGTTATGGCGTCCCCCACAGCATCATCAAGCTCGATTATGCTTCCGTCTATCACCCACAAACTAACGGCCAGGTCGAACATGCAAATGGTCTTACCATGAGCGGCATCAAACCCAGATTAGTGCGGTCCCTTAAGGAATCTAATACGCACTGGGTAGAGGAGCTCGACTCCGTACTCTGGGGGCTGCGGACCACGCCGAATCGCACCACCGGATACACATCATTCTTCGTGGTGTACGGCGCAGAGGCAGTTTTGCCCTGTGACATAAGTCATGACTCACCTCGACTGTGCATGTACGAAGAAAGAGAAGCCGAGCTCGATCGGCAGGACAGTTTGGACGCCTTGGAGGAAGAGCGTGACGTGGCAAAAGCCCGTTCCGCATTCTATCAATAGCAGGCTCGAAGATACCAAAGCGGAGAAGTACGGGCCAAAAATTACAACGTTGGCAAATTAGTTCTACGCCTGCTGGACAAAAAAAAGGACAAACTCAAGCCCAAGTGGGAAGGTCCCTTCATAATTGACCAAGTCCTGACTTGTGGAGCATACCGCCTACGAGATGCATCGGATAACCGTCTCGAGCCGAACCCATGGAACGCAGCCCGTCTCCGAAGATTCTACGCCTAGCGCTGGACTCTGTGTTCGTCTCCTTCCTCTGTCCATTTTTTATATACTTTGTGTCTTACATTTCTCTCCTTCTCCTCTCTCTCTCTCTCTCTCTCTCTCTCTTATAGCCTTTAAAGGCTCATACAGTGATGCGTTATCCGCGCTCATTAAACCTGGGGGCTTCCTTAAACAGAAGCTTATTTCTACGGGCTTCATGCCCAACACATGTGTCACACTTCCGCATGTACCTTTTATTCACCATTATATGCATCGATATGACTTAAGTTTTGGCCAAGCTGGGTTGCCTGGCTCCTGTGCTAACCCCTACGTTCCCGATTGTTCGGCTAGGTGGTAAAGGGAGCACCTTTGCGATTGTTACTGCCGGGTCAGTCGGATGTGTACCTCAGACTGGGTGAAGCCGAAAGCTAGCGTTCTTAAGGGCATATTCGGTCGGTGAACTAAAGATGATCTTTTTTTCACTTATTTATCTATGCGCCCCCAGATGTTTTTCCTGTGTCCCTTTTTGCAGAATGGACATGCACTTTAGGGCATGCCTCCCAGGGAAAGGAACCCCTAACGGAACTATTCTCCCTGGAAGATGTTTCTTACTAACCATGTAATATAACATAACTAGTTGGGCACTTGTCTGTTCAAGCACTAATGACCCCTACGCCTGGTCTCCATGCATACCCCGGTTTTTATATAACCGTGAGGGTATTCGGACACACTCCGGACCGTCAGGTCCCGAGGTTGAAGCGAAAAGGTCAGCCATGACAAACGATATACAATCCGGCTAGAAGGCATTACACATGTCAATTATAATTACATAGTCAATCTGACTGATTGTATTCCTCTTCAATACCATCTAAAAGGCTGTCTAGTTTACAGTCCTGTTGGGAATACTTTGTGGCCAATTCTACTTGGCCGTATACAAAGCTCACAGGTATCTCCTTCCATCAGGCCCCACGGGTCCGACCTCGGCCATGTGGTTTGGGTCAGCCTTCGTGTACCGCGTCTTCACCATGGCCCAGGCCTCCCTGGCGCCTTGACGGCAGGCCGACATCTTCCACAATCGGAAGCGCCGCCGCGCTCCGTTCAGCTTCTCTACAAGCTCTCCAAGGCCTTCGGGCATGGATACGGATGACCACAAGGCCTGGGCGACGCTTTGCATCACCTGCCAAACTCGCTCGTGCAGTTGTGAGAGCTCGGGAAGAAGGTCACCCGTAGAACCGGGCATTTCCTCTGCAGGACGACATGTTAGCATACCTACAGACATTACTCTGTTAGTCGACTTCCTCGCCGAACTCTTTCAAAGTTTGTTTAAGCACTTACTATATATGCCGTGTCGAAGCTGCTGATTCTCCTTGACGAAGTCCAACAGCTGGGCACGAACATCCTTCAGTTCAACGCCCAGCTTGGTGTTGGCATCTTGGAGATCGTTCTTCTCCCGCCTCACCTTTGTCAGCACGCTCTCACCAGCCTTCAGCTGGCGTCGGAGTTGTTGCTCTTCCGGATTTAATCCGGCGCCATCTGCAATTTCATTTGTCAGATTTGCACCCATGCTGCACTTTGCAAAATACTTATCTTTCGAAGCGTATATTACCAGAGGGGGTCTCCTTGGGCTCCCCTGCTGCGGCTAGTGCAGCCTCAAGTTGGGCTTTGCACTCTTCCAGCTCCTGGGATAGTGGGGTATTCTTTTCTATAAGAACATGCATAACAAATGATCCTTAAATCAGTTATTCTAACTGTTTCAAGTCTCGGGGGTTACTGGTATATATATAATTACCAAAAAAATGCTTACCCGTATGTCTTTTACATATTGCTCCGTGGCTCTGGCTAGACCATTTTGAGCGGCACGGAGGTACGCATCTCCCGAACTGAAGGCATCCAATGCCTCTTGGGAGAAACAAGCGTCGCGAAGAACTGTGCGGCGACGCCTGTGGTTCATGGCACTCTCCACCTCGGAATTGGTGGCAGACAGCCTGTCCGCATCCTCTGTCGAAGGAGCTTCTGGTGCGCGCCTCGTGTTCGCCTCCGCTTCCGGACCAGGCTTTTGAGCCTGGCTAGTGGAGGCGCGATTGGCAACCTCTCCGGATATAGTCCGGCGAGGTCTCTTCGTCCTGAAGAGAGCACGATCGTTAGTATGCCTTGAAGGAATAACACCTGGGAATAAGATGGCGCGCTATACCTTTGCGCCGGCATCTCACTCCGGACCGCACTTCTTTTCAGCCCACGGGGCCTTGCCGCCCCTCGTTGGCTAGTCGCCGCAGGCTCGGCCTCCCGTCTCAAGGACCTCCCATGCAAAACACGGTTGTCATACGGCAATCGAAAACACGCGAGGATAGATCCCTTTTCAAAGTGCTGGGACTTCGGTCTCAGTTACCTGTGAGGCTGGGAGTAACCCTGGGTAATCGGCCGTAATGGCCACCAAGGCGTTGACCTTGCTCAATTGATGAAACACCCCATCAATCAGCTCCCTAGATAAGTCCGGATCCTCTTGAGAGGCTGGGTCCAGGAACCGTCCCGGATTCTTGGGTTATGGAGGAGGGCTGTTTATTTCTTTAACAGCCTGGCGCAGTTCCTGCGTTGAAGTCGTTAGACTGAATATTTAACAATGGGAATATAAAACGGATGGGCAAGTAAAAGTGTCCACTTACCCAACTTGGGGGATTGTACATAGAAAATCCACCCTGTGGGTTGACGCGGAGAAATTCCTCCTCTTCTCCCTTGTACAAAGTGGACAAGATCTTTATTAGAGCGGCAGCCGAATCTGGCCCCTTACGGCTGTGGCGGGTGGTGTCGTCCTCCCCATTGAAGTCCCACATGGGGCGGCCTCTATACTGAAGCGGCTGCACCCCTCGCATGATGCATGCGGCCATGACCCCGATCATGGTAAGTCCGGAATGAGCTAACAATCTTATCCGACCCATCAGGTAAAGAACGTCCTTGTCGCTTTCCTTCTGAGGGCTCCGTGGACGCCAGCTGAGGCGCTTCTTCAGGGGAGCACTGTCGAACTCAGGGAGGCCGATCCGGACAGGATCCTGCAGCGGGACGTCATCTATATAAAACCATTCCGAAGGCCAGTCTTCGGACGCCTTCTTAGGGGTTCCGGATAGATATCTGGTCCCGGCGATGCGCCACACTTCGGCTCCGCCCACTTGATATATTGACCCCTTCTGAGAACGGGGCACAAGGCAGAATAGCCTTTTCCACAGCGCGAAATGAGCCTCGCAGCCCAAAAATAGCTCGCAAAGGGCTACGAAGCCCGCGATATGCAATATGGAGGCAGGCGTGAGGTTGTGCAGCTGGAGGCCATAGAACTCCAGGAGCCCCCGGAGAAACGGATGAATTGGAAATCTGAGCCCTCTTATTAAGTAAGGGACAAGGCATACCCACTCTCCTTTGGAGGGATTGGGGGCGCTCTCCGCTTGCTCTCCGCCATTATAGGTGGCAAGTCCGGCTCGAACCGGGACCATATAGGCCGGGGGGAGAAATCCCTTGGTCTGGAGCGTCGCTAGCTCGCTGTGCGGGATGGAGCACCTCTTCCAATCTCCAGGCTGAGGGCTAGAAGGGCGAGAGGAAGAGCTGCGGCGGTCGGCCATGATAGAATGGACCTCTGTCGGATACGCTCTGATGAATACTCGCAGAGGGGAGAAGGTGTGGTTTGGATTTAAATCCTTGTCCCCTTAAATAGGCGACTCATTCACACGACTAGGGGTGTAAATATAAAAAAACACCCTGACTTTTCGTATTCATTTGACACGTGGAAGACGACCATTATTGGGCGTAGAAGCCAAGGAGCGCTACAAGAAACCGGACATTATTCAACTGGTACACGGAATTTGGAGAACCCGCCTTGCAATGCCAAAGACAATCTGCGCGCCGGACTCGTCGTCATTGAAGCCTGGTTCGGGGGCTACTGAGGGAGTCCTGGATTAGGGGGTGTCCGGATAGCCGGACTATACCTTCGGCTGGACTCCTGGACTATGAAGATACAAGATTGAAGACTTCGTCCCGTGTCCGAAAGGGATTTGCCTTGTCGTGGAAGGCAAGCTTGGCGATAGGGATATGTAGATCTCCTACCATTGTAACCGACTCTGTGTAACCCTAGACCTTTCCGGTGTCTATATAAACCGGAGGGTTTTAGTCCATAGGACGAACAACAATCATACCATAGGCTAGCTTCTAGGGTTTAGCCTCTCTGATCTCATGGTAGATCTACTCTTGTACTACCCATATCATCAATATTAATCAAGCAGGACGTAGAGTTTTACCTCCATTAATAGGGCCTGAACCTGGGTAAAACATTGTGTCCCCTGCCTCCTGTTACCATCGGCCTAGACACACAGTTCGGGACCCCCTACCCGAGATCCTCCGGTTTTGACACCGACAGATATATTAGTGGCAAACGTAGAACTAATATTAATTAGTGGCCTCGACGCTGCTTCTCAAGGGTTTGGGGTGGCCTCGACGCTGCTTCTCTAGGGTTTGGGGTCGCCTCGACAACGCTTCAAGGATAAAAAAAGAAGAGGGAGAAGAAAAAAAAGAGGAGAAGAAAGAATAGAGGAGTACTCCTCTATTCTTTCTTCTCCTCTTTTTTTTCTTCTTCTTCCTCTTTTTTTATCGGGAACGAGGGTCGTCGAGGGTCACCGAGCGGTAGAGGAAACCCTAAATAGCAAGTATCGTGGGTGTGAGATACATGTGGCCGTCGGTGTCGAACACTACATCCACATCCCACAAGTGACGTGGGCGTCGAAGCCCGCGTCACTTGTGGGACGTGGATGTAGTGTCCGACACCGACGGCCACATGTATCTCACACCGACGATACTTGCTATTTAGGGTATATCGACCCCCCTCATGTTGAAGTTATCGGGAGGTGGTATATATATCGACCCCCCCTCGTGTTGAAGTTATCGGGAGGGGGTATATCGACCCCCCCTCGTGTTGAAGTTATCGGGAGGGGGTATATCGACCCCCCCCCCTCATGTTGAAGTTATCGGGAGGGGTATATCGGCGATGACAGACCCGATAAAACATAAGAATACGAAGAAGAAATCAAAAGAGGAGAAGAAGAAAGGAATAGAGGAGAAGAAGAAAAAATAGAATTTTTTTTTTCTATTTTTTACTTCTTCTCCTCTATTCCTTTCTTCTTCTCCTCTTCCTTTTCTTCCTCTCCTCTTCTTCTCCTCTTCCTTTTCTTCCTCTCCTCTTCTTCTCCTTTTTCCGCTTCTTATTTTCCTTTTTCCTCTCCTAAATATATAAAACTTTTCTAGAAATGAAACTAACCTAAAATGTACTAAATCAGAGAACATATATAGATAATCCTTTTATAAATATTTAAATCTAACTTTTCCATATATGAACATATATACACAGAGAACATACAAACATATATACATTTTTATAAAAAAGCAAAATACAAAATACAAACATATATATGAAAAAAATCTGAAAAGAAGCAATATACACAATATATATACTGACATATATACATAATATACACAAACAAGCAATATACACAATATACACAAGCATATAATATATGAAAAAAAACAGGGGGGCCGGACCAACGGAGGAGCAAGGTGAGGGTGACGGGCGGGCCGGGCGACGGCGACGGGCGGGGCAGGGGCGGGGCGACGAGCAGGGTGGGGCGACAGCGACGGGCGGGGCAGGGCGACGACGACGGGCGGGTCGGGGCGCGCGACGCGCGTCAGGGAAGGGCGGCGAGCGGCGTCGGGCGAGGGCACGACCGACGGCGTGGCACGGCCGTCAGCGCGGCACGGGCGACGGCGACGGCGCGGTCGGGGGCGACGGCAGGGGCGGCGGACGGCGTCGGGGCAGCCTGGGGCGTCGTCGGGGCAAATGGTCGATGAGAAACTGAAATTTTCAGAAGTCCTGGTTATATACCAAGAGCATTGGTCTCGGTTCGTGCCACCAACCGAGAGCAAAGGCCTCTTTTCAGCAGCCCAAAGGGCGGGAAGCGGCGGCCTTTGGTCCCGGTTGGTGGCACCAACCGGGACTAAGGGGGGCATTGGTCACGGTTTGTGCCACGAACCGTGACCAATGCCCCCTTTAGTCCCGGTTGGTGCCATCAACCGGGACCAAAGGCACAAACCATGACCAATGCCCAACATTAGTCCCGGTTGGTGCCACCAACCGGGACCAAAGGCCTGCGCCTGCCAAAGCCGTGGTGCGGTGGGATGTTTAGTCCCACCTCGCTAGCTGAGGAGCGACCGCACCTGTTTATAAGTGCTGCCCCGCCCTCTCCATTGAAGTCCTTAGAACTGCAGGCCTTTGGGCCGAATCTCACACCGCTATGCCTGTGGGCCTGCTGGGCCGTCTGCGGGCCTGAATCATGGCCCATGGATGGGCTTCTAGTCGTATTCAGGCCATGGTGGCCCAGTAGGTGGCATTTTTTTACTATTTTTTTTTCATTTCTACTTAGAACTAAATACTTATAGTTTTTTAGTGACTTTTTTCTTTTAGGTCACAAAATTTATAAACTTTCTGTTAGTGCCATTAGTTTTAAAATTTGAATAGTTTAAATTTGAATCTTTTAAAATTTGGGTGAATCACTAGTTTATGAATAACTTTACTACAAAAATTGATTTTTGAGTCATTCTTTTTCCTGCTGTTTAATATTACTGTGTTTTATCATTATACTCAATTTGGTAATTTTAGTTAGTCATAACAAATATTATAGGCATTTTTTTCTTTTTTGCTATTTATTTTTTCATTTCTACTTAGAACAAAATACTTATAGTTTTTTAGTGATTTCTTTTTTCTTTTAGGTCACAAAAATTATAAACTTTCTGTTAGTGCCATTAGTTTTCAAATTTGAAAACACTTTTTTAGTTTTTTTGTTTTCTTTATTGTTTATTTATTTTATTTTGTTTCTACTTACAACAAAATACTTATTGTTGCTATTTTATTTTTCAGTTTTTTTTTTTTTTTCTGTATTATTTATTTTCTTTTGTTTTTTGCTTTATTTTTTAATTCTTTTTGCTTTTAGGTCAGCAAAATTATAAACTTTCTGTTAGTGCCATTAGTTTTAGAAAAATTATAAACTTTCTGTTAGTGCCATTAGTTTTCAAATTTGAATAGTTAAAATTTGAATTCTTTGAAATTTGTGTGAATCACAAGTTTGTGATTAACTTTACTAAAAAAATGAACATAGATGCACCTATAGAGAAAATTCGACCTAAATTCATAGTTTTCAAATGAACTCTGAAAAAGTTGGCATAGCATACTCGTGTGTTACAAAGTTGGCATGGTATCATCATAATAGTTGCGGGAGAAAGTCTTCACTTTTTCTTCGCTTGTGTCATTTGCTTATTGCGCCGTAACCATGGATAATCTTCATCGTTTATCAGGATGCTTGGGTCAGCCTTGACATTGAAGGGAGGAATTTCATGAAACTTTTCATAATCTTCAGACATGTCTGTCTTGCCCTCCACTCCCAGGATATCCCTTTTTCCTGAAAGAACTATGTGGCGCTTTGGCTCATCGTATGATGTATTCGCTTCCTTATCTTTTCTTTTTCTCGGTTTGGTAGACATGTCCTTCACATAGATAACCTGTGCCACATCATTGGCTAGGACGAACGGTTCGTCAGTGTACCCAAGATTTTTCAGATCCACTGTTGTCATTCCGTACTGTGGGTCTACCTGTACCCCGCCGCCTGACAGATTGACCCATTTGCACTTAAACAAAGGGACCTTAAAATCATGTCCGTAGTCAAGTTCCCATATGTCCACTATGTAACCATAATATGTGTCCTTTCCGCTCTCGGTTGCTGCATCAAAGCGGACACCGCTGTTTTGGTTGGTGCTCTTTTGATCTTGGGCGATCGTGTAAAATGTATTCCCATTTATCTCGTATCCTTTGTAAGTCAATACAGTCAAAGATGGTCCCCTGGACAACAAGTACAACTCATCACAAACAGTGTTGTCACCTCTGAGACGTGTTTCCAACCAACTGCTGAAAGTCCTGATGTGTTCACATGTAATCCAGTCGTCGCACTGCTCCGGGTGTTTGGAGCGCAGACTGTTCTTGTGTTCATCGACATACGGGGTCACCAAGGTAGAGTTCTGTAGAACTGTGTAGTGTGCTTGAGACCAAGAATATCCGTCCCTGCATATTATTGAGTCACTTCCAAGAGTGCCTTTTCCAGTCAGTCTCCCCTCATACCGCGATTTAGGGAGACCTATCTTCTTAAGGCCAGGAATGAAGTCAACACAAAACCCGATAACATCCTCTGTTTGATGGCCCATGGAGATGCTTCCTTCTGGCCTAGCGCGGTTACGGACATATTTCTTTAGGACTCCCATGAACCTCTCAAAGGGGAACATATTGTGTAGAAATACGGGCCCCAGGATGACAATCTCGTCGACTAGATGAACTAGGACGTGCGTCATGATATTGAAGAAGGATGGTGGGAACACCAGCTCGAAACTGACAAGACATTGCGCCACATCACTCCTTAGCCTTGGTATGATTTCTGGATCGATCACCTTCTGAGAGATTGCATTGAGGAATGCACATAGCTTCACAATGGCTAATCGGACGTTTTCCGGTAGAAGCCCCCTCAATGCAACCGGAAGCAGTTGCGTCATAATCACGTGGCAGTCATGAGACTTTAGGTTCTGAAACTTTTTCTCTGGCATATTTATTATTCCCTTTATATTCGACGAGAAGCCAGTCGTGACCTTCATACTGAGCAGGCATTCAAAGAAGATTTCTTTCTCTTCTTTCGTAAGAGCGTAGCTGGCAGGACCTTTATACTGCTTTGGAGGCATGCCGTCTTTTTCGTGCAAACGTTGCAGGTCCTCCCGTGCCTCAGGTGTATCTTTTGTCTTCCCATACACGCCCAAGAAGCCTAGCAGGTTCACGCAAAGGTTCTTCGTCACGTGCATCACGTCGATTGAAGAGCGGACCTCTAGGTCTTTCCAGTAGGGTAGGTCCCAAAATATAGATTTCTTCTTCCACATGGGTGTGTGTCCCTCAGCGTCATTCGGAACAGCTAGTCCGCCGGGACCCTTTCCAAAGATTACGTGTAAATCATTGACCATAGCAAGTACGTGATCATCGGTACGCATGGCGGGCTTCTTCCGGTGATCTGCCTCGCCTTTGAAATGCTTGCCTTTCTTTCGACATTGATGGTTGGTCGGAAGAAATCGACGAATGGCCCAGGTACACATTCTTCCTGCATTTGTCCAGGTATATACTTTTAGTGTCATCTAAACAGTGCGTGCATGCGTGGTATCCTTTGTTTGTCTGTCCTGAAAGGTTACTGAGAGCGGGCCAATCGTTGATGGTCACGAACAGCAACACCTTAGGTTAAATTCCTCCTGTCTGTGCTCATCCACGTACGTGAAGGAAATATGCCCTAGAGGCAATAATAAATGTTATTATTTTATTTCCTTATATCATGATAAATGTTTATTATTCATGCTAGAATTGTATTATCCGGAAACATAATACTTGTGTGAATATATAGACAAACCAAACGTCACTAGTATGCCTCTACTTGACTAGCTCATTAATCGAAGATGGTTATGTTTCCTAACCATAGACATGTGTTGTCATTTGATTAATGGGATCACATCATTAGGAGAATGATGTGATTGACATGACCCATTTCCATTAGCTTAGCACCCGATCGTTTAGTATGTTGCTATTGCTTTCTTCATGACTTATACATGTTCCTATGACTATGAGATTATGCAACTCCCGTTTACCGGAGGAACACTTTGTGTGCTACCAAACGTCACAACGTAACTGGGTGATTATAAAGGAGCTCTACAGGTGTCTCCAAAGGTGAATGTTGGGTTGGCGTATTTCGAGATTAGGATTTGTCACTCCGATTGTCGGAGAAGTATCTCTGGGCCCTCTCGGTAATGCACATCACATAAGCCTTGCAAGCATTACAACTAAAGAGTTAGTTGCAAGATGATGTATTACGAAACGAGTAAAGAGACTTGCCGGTAACGAGATTGAACTAGGTATTGAGATACCGACGATCGAATCTCGGGCAAGTAACATACCGATGACAAAGGGAACAACGTATGTTGTTATGCGGTCTGACCGATAAAAGATCTTCGTAGAATATGTAGGAGCCAATATGATCATCCAGGTTCCGCTATTGGTTATTGACCGGAGACGTGTCTCAGTCATGTCTACATTGTTCTCAAACCCGTAGGGTCCGCACGCTTAAGGTTTCGATGACAATTATATTATGAGTTTATGAGTTTTGATGTACCGAAGTTAGTTCGGAGTCCTGGATGTGATCACGGACATGACGAGGAGTGTCGAAATGGTCGAGACATAAAGATTGATATATTGGACGGCTATATTCGGACACCGGAAGTGTTCCGGGTGATTTCGGAGAAAACCGGAGAGCCGGAGGGTTACCGGAACCCCACATGAGAAGTAATGGGTCATATGGGCCTTAGTGGAGAGAGAGAGGGGCAGCCAAAGGTGGGCCGCGCGCCTCCTCCCCCTGGTCCGAATTGGACTAGGAGAGGGGGCGGCGGCGCCCCCCTTTCCTTCTCCCTCCCCACTTCTTTCCCCCTCCTAGTAGGAGTCCTACTCCTACTAGGAGGAGGACTCCTCCTGGCGCGCCAATAGGGGCCGGCCGGCCTCCTCCCCTTGATCCTTTATATACGGGGGCAGGGGGCACCCCTAGACACACAAGTTGATCCACGTGATCATATTCTTAGCCGTGTGCGGTGCCCCCTTCCACCATAATCCTCGATAATATTGTAGCAGTGCTTAGGCGAAGCCCTGCGACGGTAGTACATCAAGATCGTCACCACGTCGTCGTGCTGACGGAACTCTTCCCCGACACTTTGCTGGATCGGAGTCCGGGGATCGTCATCGAGCTGAACGTGTGCTAGAACTCGGAGGTGCCGTAGTTTCGGTGCTTGATCGGTCGGGCCGTGAAGACGTACGACTACATCAACCGCGTTGTGCTAACGCTTCCGCTGTCAGTCTACAAGGGTACGTAGATCACACTCTCCCCTCTCGTTGCTATGCATCACCATGATCTTGCGTGTGCGTAGGAATTTTTTTGAAATTACTACATTCCCCAACAGTGGCATCCGAGCCTAGGTTTTATGTGTTGATGTTATTTGCACGAGTAGAACACAAGTGAGTTGTGGGCGATATAAGTCATACTGCTTACCAGCATGTCATATTTTGGTTCGGCGGTATTGTTGGACGAAGCGGCCTGGACCGACATTACGCGTACGCTTACGCGAGACCGGTTCTCCCGACGTGCTTTGCACAAAGGTGGCTAGCGGGTGACAGTTTCTCCAACTTATTTGAACCGAGTGTGGCTACGCCCGGTCCTTGCGAAGGTTAAAATAGCACCAACTTGACAAACTATCGTTGTGGTTTTGATGCGTAGGTAAGATTAGTTCTTACTTAAGCCCGTAGCAGCCACGTAAAACTTGCAACAACAAAGTAGAGGACGTCTAACTGGTTTTTGCAGGGCATGTTGTGATGTGATATGGTCAAGACATGATGCTAAATTTTATTGTATGAGATGATCATGTTTTGTAACCGAGTTATCGGCAACTGGCAGGAGCCATATGGTTGTCGCTTTATTGTATGCAATGCAATTGCGCTGTAATGCTTTACTTTATCACTAAGCGGTAGCGATAGTCGTGGAAGCATAAGATTGGCGAGACGATAACGATGCTACGATGGTGATCAAGGTGTCGCGCCGATGACGATGGTGATCACGATGGTGCTTCGAAGATGGAGATTAGAAGCACAAGATGATGATGGCCATATCATATGACTTATATTGATTGCATGTGATGTTTATCTTTTATGCATCTTATCTTGCTTTGATTGACGATAGCATTTTAAGATGATCTCTCACTAATTATCAAGAAGTGTTCTCCCTGAGTATGCACCGTTGCGAAAGTTCTTCGTGCTGAGACACCACGTGATGATCGGGTGTGATAGGCTCTATGTTCAAATACAACGGGTGCAAAATAGTTGCACACGCAGAATACTCAGGTTATACTTGACGAGCCAAGCATATACAGATATGGCCTCAGAACACGGAGACCGAAAGGTTGAGCGTGAATCATATAGTAGATATGATCAACATAGCGATGTTCACCAATGAAACTACTCCATCTCACATGATGATCGGACATGGTTCAGTTGATTTGGATCACGTAATCACTTAGAAGATTAGAGGGATGTCTATCTAAGTGGGAGTTCTTTAGTAATATGATTAATTGAACAGAAAATTATCATGAACTTAGTACCTGATAGTATCTTGCTTGTTTATGTTTGATTGTAGATAGATGGCCCGTGTTGTTGTTCCGTTGAATTTTAATGCGTTCCTTGAGAAAGCAAAGTTGAAAGATGATGGTAGCAATTACACGGACTGGGTCCGTAACTTGAGGATTATCCTCATTGCTGCACAGAAGAATTACGTCCTGGAAGCACTGCTGGGTGTCAGGCCTGCTGCTGGAGCAACACCAGATGTTATGAACGTCTGGCAGAGCAAAGCTGATGACTACTCAATAGTTCAATGTGCCATGCTTTACGGCTTAGAATCGGGACTTCAACGACGTTTTGAACATCATGGAGCATATGAGATGTTCTAGGAGTTGAAGTTAATATTTCAAGCAAATGCCCGGATTGAGAGATATGAAGTCTCCAATAAGTTCTATAGCTGCAAGATGGAGGAGAACAGTTCTGTCAGTGAGCATATACTCAAAATGTCTGGGTATAATAATCACTTGATTCAATTGGGAGTAAATCTTCCAGATGATTGTGTCATTGACAGAATTCTCCAATCACTACCACCAAGCTACAAGAGCTTCGTGATGAACTATAATATGCAAGGGATGAACAAGACTATTCCCGAGCTCTTCGCAATGCTGAAAGCTGCGGAGGTAGAAATCAAGAAGGAGCATCAAGTGTTGATGGTCAATAAGAACACTAGTTTCAAGAAAAAGGGCAAAGGGAAGAAGAAGGGGAACTTCAAAAAGAACAGCAAACAAGTTGCTACTCAAGAGAAGAAACCCAAACCTGGACCTAAGCCTGAAACAGAGTGCTTCTACTGCAAGCAGACTGGTCACTGGAAGCGGAACTGCCCCAAGTATTTGGCGGATAAGAAGGATGGCAAGGTGAACAAAGGTATATGTGATATACATGTTATTGATGTGTACCTTACTAATGCTCGCAGTAGCACCTGGGTATTTGATACTGGTTCTGTTGCTAATATTTGCAACTCGAAACAGGGACTACGGATTAAGCGAAGATTGGCTAAGGACGAGGTGACGATGCGCGTGGGAAATGGTTCCAAAGTCGATGTGATCGCAGTCGGCACGCTACCTCTACATCTACCTTCGGGATTAGTATTAGACCTAAATAATTGTTATTTGGTGCCAGCGTTAAGCATGAACATTATATCTGGATCTTGTTTGATGCGAGATGGTTATTCATTTAAATCTGAGAATAACGGTTGTTCTATTTATATGAGTAATATCTTTTATGGTCATGCACCCTTAAAGAGTGGTCTATTCTTATTAAATCTCGATAGTAGTGACACACATATTCATAGTGTTGAAACCAAAAGATGCAGAGTTGATAATGATAGTGCAACTTATTTGTGGCACTGCCGTTTGGGTCATATCGGTGTAAAGCGCATGAAGAAACTCCATACTTATGGGCTTTTGGAACCACTTGATTATGAATCACTTGGTACTTGCGAACCGTGCCTTATGGGTAAGATGACAAAAACACCATTCTCCGGTACTATGGAGAGAGCAACAGAGTTGTTGGAAATCATACATACAGATGTATGTGGTCCGATGAATGTTGAGGCTCGTGGCGGATATCGTTATTTTCTCACCTTCAAAGATGACTTAAGCAGATATGGGTATATCTA
Organism: Triticum urartu; assembly: GCF_003073215.2. Taxonomy (NCBI): domain Eukaryota; kingdom Viridiplantae; phylum Streptophyta; class Magnoliopsida; order Poales; family Poaceae; genus Triticum; species Triticum urartu. The sequence goes on from NC_053025.1 coordinate 596,660,888, forward strand.
CTTAATGAAACACAAGTCTGAAACGTTTGAAAAGTTCAAAGAATTTCAAAGTGAAGTTGAAAATCATCGTAACAAGAAAATAAAATTCCTACGATCTGATCGTGGAGGAGAATATTTGAGTTACGAGTTTGGTGTACATTTGAAACAATGTGGAATAGTTTCGCAACTCACGCCACCCGGAACACCACAGCGTAATGGTGTGTCCGAACGTCCTAATCGTACTTTACTAGATATGGTGTGATCTATGATGTCTCTTATTGATTTACTGCTATCGTTTTGGGGATACGCTCTAGAGACGCCCGCATTCACGTTAAATAGGGCACCATCAAAATCCGTTGAGACGACGCCTTATGAACTGTGGTTTGGCAAGAAACCGAAGTTGTCTTTTCTGAAAGTTTGGGGCTGCGATGCTTATGTGAAAAAGCTTCAACCTAATAAGCTCGAACCCAAATTGGAGAAATGTGTCTTCATAGGGTATCCAAAGGAAACTATTGGATACACCTTCTATCACAGATCTGAAGGCAAGACTTTTGTTGCTAAATTCGGAAACTTTCTGGAGAAGGAGTTTCTCTCGAAAGAAGTGAGTGGGAGGAAAGTAGAACTTGACGAGGTAACTATACCTGCTCCCTTATTGGAAAGTAGTACATCACAGAAACCTGTTTCTGTGACACCTACACCAATTAGTGAGGAAGCTAATGATAATGATCATGAAACTTCAGAACAAGATACTACTGAACCTCGTAGATCAACCAGAGTAAGATCCGCGCCAGAGTGGTACGGTAATCCTGTTCTGGAAGTCATGCTACTAGATCATGATGAACCTACGAACTATGAAGAAGCGATGGTGAGCCCAGATTCCGCAAAATGGCATGAAGCCAAGAAATCTGAGATGGGATCCATGTATGAGAACAAAGTATGGACTTTGGTTGACTTGCCCAATGATCGGCAAGCAATTGAGAATAAATGGATCTTCAAGAAGAAGACTGACGCTGACGGTAATATTACTGTATACAAAGCTCGACTTGTCACAAAAGGTTTTCGGCAAGTTCAAGGGATTGACTACGATGAGACCTTCTCACCCGTAGCGATGCTTATGTCTGTCCGAATCATGTTAGCAATTGCCGCATTTTATGATTATGAAATTTGGCAAATGGATGTCAAAAATGCATTCCTGAATGGATTTCTGCAAGAAGAGTTGTATATGATGCAGCCGGAAGGTTTTGTCGATCCAAAGGGAGCTAACAAAGTGTGCAAGCTCCAGCGATCCATTTATGGACTGGTGCAAGCCTCTCGGAGTTGGAATAAACGCTTTGATAGTGTGATCAAAGCATTTGGTTTTATACAGACTTTTGGAGAAGCCTGTATTTACAAGAAAGTGAGTGGGAGCTCTGTAGCATTTCTGATATTATATGTAGATGACATATTACTAATCAGAAATGATATAGAATTTCTGGATAGCATAAAAGTATACTTGAATAAAAAAATTCAATGAAAGACCTCGGTGAAGCTGGCTACATATTGGGCATCAAGATCTATAGAGACAGATCGAGACGCTTAATTGGACTTTCACAAAGCACATACCTTGACAAAGTTTTGAAAAAGTTCAAAATGGATCAAGTAAAGAAAGGATTCTTGCCTGTGTTACAAGGTGTGAAATTGAGTAAGACTCAAAGTCCGACCAATGCAGAAGATAGAGAGAAAATGAAAGATGTTCCCTATGCTTCAGCCATAGGCTCTATCATGTATGCAATGCTGTGTACCAGACCTGATGTGTGTCTTGCTGTAAGTCTAGCATGGAGGTACCAAAGTAATCCAGGAGTGGATCACTGGATAGCGGTCAAGAACATCCTGGAATACCTGAAAAGGACTAAGGATATGTTTCTCATATATGGAGGCGACAAAGAACTCATCATAAATGCTTACGTTGATGCAAGCTTTGACACTGATCCGGACGATTCTAAATCGCAAACCGGATACGTGTTTACATTAAACGGCGGAGCTGTTAGTTGGTGCAGCTCTAAACAAAGCGTTGTGTCGGGATCTACATGTGAAGCGGAGTACATAGCTGCTTCGGAAGCAGCAAACGAAGGAGTCTGGATGAAGGAGTTCATATCCGATCTAGGTGTCATACCTAGTGCATCGGGTCCAATGAAAATCTTTTGTGACAATACTAGTGCAATTGCCTTGGCAAAGGAATCCAGATTTCACAAGAGAACCAAGCACATCAAGAGACGCATAAATTCCATCCGGGATCTAGTCCAGGTGGGAGACATTGAGATTTGCAAGATACATACGGATCTGAATGTAGCAGACCCGTTGACTAAGCCTCTTCCACGAGAAAAACATGATCAGCACCAAAGCTCCATGGGTGTTAGAATCATTACTATGTAATCTAGATTATTGACTCTAGTGCAAGTGGGAGACTGAAGGAAATATGCCCTAGAGGCAATAATAAATGTTATTATTTTATTTCCTTATATCATGATAAATGTTTATTATTCATGCTAGAATTGTATTATCCGGAAACATAATACTTGTGTGAATATATAGACAAACCAAACGTCACTAGTATGCCTCTACTTGACTAGCTCGTTAATCGAAGATGGTTATGTTTCCTAACCATAGACATGTGTTGTCATTTGATTAATGGTATCACATCATTAGGAGAATGATGTGATTGACATGACCCGTTCCATTAGCTTAGCACCCGATCGTTTAGTATGTTGCTATTGCTTTCTTCATGACTTAAATACATGTTCCTATGACTATGAGATTATGCAAACTCCCGTTTACCGGAGAACACTTTGTGTGCTACCAAAGTCACAACGTAACTGGGTGATTATAAAGGAGCTCTACAGGTGTCTCCAAAAGGTAGATGTTGGGTTGGCGTATTTCGGGATTAGGATTTGTCACTCCGATTGTCGGAGAGGTATCTCTGGGCCCTCTCGGTAATGCACATCACATAAGCCTTGCAAGCATTACAACTAATGAGTTAGTTGCAAGATGATGTATTACGAAACGAGTAAAGAGACTTGCCGGTAACGAGATTGAACTAGGTATTGAGATACCGACGATCGAATCTCGGGCAAGTAACATACCGATGACAAAGGGAACAACGTATGTTGTTATGCGGTCTGACCGATAAAGATCTTCGTAGAATATGTAGAGCCAATATGAGCATCCAGGTTCCGCTATTGGTTATTGACGGGAGACGTGTCTCGGTCATGTCTACATTGTTCTCGAACCCGTAGGGTCAGCACGCTTAAGGTTTCGATGACAGTTATATTATGAGTTTATGAGTTTTGATGTACCGAAGTTAGTTCGGAGTCCCGGATGTGATCACGGACATGACGAGGAGTCTCGAAATGGTCGAGACATAAAGATTGACGTATTGGATGGCTATATTCGGACACCGGAAGTGTTCCGGGTGATTTCAGAGAAAACCGGAGAGCCGAAGGGTTACCGGAACCCCCCCGGGAGAAGTAATGGGCCATATGGGCCTTAGTGGAGAGAGAAGGGGGCAGCCAAAGGTGGGCCGCGCGCCTCCTCCCCCCTGGTCCGAATTGGACTAGGAGAGGGGGGCGGCGCCCCCCTTTCCTTCTCCCTCCCCACTTCTTTCCCCCTCCTAGTAGGAGTCCTACTCCTACTAGGAGGAGGACTCCTCCTTGGCGCGCCATAGGGGCCGGCCGGCCTCCTCCCCTTGATCCTTTATATACGGGGGCAGGGGGCACCCCTAGACACACAAGTTGATCCACGTGATCATATTCTTAGCCGTGTGCGGTGCCCCCTTCCACCATAATCCTCGATAATATTGTAGCGGTGCTTAGGCGAAGCCCTGCGACGGTAGTACATCAAGATCGTCACCACGCCGTCGTGCTGACGGAACTCTTCCCCGACACTTTGCTGGATTGGAGTCCGGGGATCGTCATCGAGCTGAATGTGTGCTAGAACTCGGAGGTGCCGTAGTTTCGGTGCTTGATCGGTCGGGCCGTGAAGACGTACGACTACATCAACCGCGTTGTGCTAACGCTTCCGCTGTCGGTCTACAAGGGTACGTAGATCACACTCTCCCCTCTCGTTGCTATGCATCACCATGATCTTGTGTGTGCGTAGGAAATTTTTTGAAATTACTACGTTCCCCAACAGTACGTACACCGTTTCCATTCCACAGCTGTAAAAGTTCTTCAACTAATGGCCTTAGGTACACATCAATGTCATTGTCGGGTTGCTTAGGGCCTTGGATGAGAACTGGCATCATAATGAACTTCCACTTCATGCACATCCAAGGAGGAAGGTTATACATACATAGAGTCACGGGCTAGGTGCTTTGATTGCTGATCTGCTCCCCGAAAGGATTAATGCCATCCGCACTTAAAGCAAACCATACATTCCTTGGGTCCTTTGCAAACTCATCCCAGTACTTTATCTCGATTTTTCTCCACTGCGACCCGTCAGCGGGTGCTCTCAACTTCCTATCTTTCTTCCGGTCCTCACTGTGCCATCGCATCACCTTGGCATGCTCTTCGTTTCTGAACAGATGTTTCAACCGTGGTTTTATAGGAGCATACCACATCACCTTCGCAGGAACCCTCTTCCTGGGGGGCTCGCCGTCAACATCACCAGGGTCATCTCGTCTGATCTTATACCGCAATGCACCGCATACCGAGCATGCGTTCAGATCCTTGTATGCACCGCGGTAGAGGATGCAGTCATTAGGGCATGCATGTATCTTCTCCACCTCCAATCCTAGAGGGCATACGACCTTCTTTGCTGCGTATGTACTGTCGGGCAATTCGTTATCCTTTGGAAGCTTCTTCTTCAATATTTTCAGTAGCTTCTCAAATCCTTTGTCAGCCACAGCATTCTCTGCCTTCCACTGCAGCAATTCCAGTATGGTACCGAGCTTTGTGTTGCCATCTTTGCAATTGGGGTACAACCCTTTTTTGTGATCCTCGAACATGCGATCGAACTTCAGCTTCTCCTTTTGACTTTCGCATTGCGTCCTTGCATCGACAATGACCCGGCGGAGATCATCATCATCGGGCACATTGTCTGGTTCCTCTTGATCTTCAGCAGCTTCACCCGTTGCAGCATCATTGGGCACATCGTCTGGTTCCTCTTGATCTTCACCAGCTCCCCCCGTTGCAGCATCACCATATTCAAGGGCACATAGTTGTCATCGTACTCTTCTTCTTCGCCATCTTCCATCATAACCCCTATTTCTCCGTGCCTCGTCCAAACATTATAGTGTGGCATGAAACCCTTGTAAAGCAGGTGGGAGTGAAGGATTTTCCGGTTAGAGTAAGACCTCGTATTCCCACATTCAGTGCATGGACAACACATAAAACCATTCTGCTTGTTTGCCTTAGCCGCATCGAGAAACTCATGCATTCCCTTAATGTACTCGGAGGTGTGTCTGTCACCGTACATCCATTGCCGGTTCATCTGCGTGCATTATATATAATTAAGTGTCCAAATTAATAGAAGTTCATCATCACATTAAACCCAAAGTACATACATAGTTCTCATCTAACAACATATAGCTCTCTAGAGCATCTAATTAATTAAGCCATACATTGAAACTATGTAAAACATTTCAATGCGAAAACAAATGGATCATACACTACTGGAATCAGCTACTTTGCCATCTGCCAGCTCTTTGCTGTCAGCTAGTGGACGGCAAAGAAGCTCTTTGCCATCAGCTACCTGAAAGCAGACGGCAAAGAGGGAGGGGGACCCAAAGAGGAGCTGGTTAAAAAAAACTTAACAGCCCCCCTCTTTGCCGTCCTCTAGCGGACGGCAGAGCGCACATTAGAGGACGGCAAAGGTGGCGGACGGCAAAGATTAAACCTATCTAGCTAACGGCCGGCGCGCCCCACCCCCCCCCCCTCTCTCTCTGTTTCTCTCCCACACACGCGCGCCGCCGCCCCCACCACTCGCCACCGCCCGGTCGCACCACCGCCCCGCCGCCCCACCGTCCCCCCGCCCCGTCGCCCACCGCCCCGTCGCCCCGGCCCCCCGCCCCGTCTCGGCGCCGCCGCGCCCAGGCCCCCCGGCGACCCGGCCCCCCCGCGCCCCACCGCCCCGGGCGCCGTCGCTCCACCGGCCGCCCGCCCCGTCGCCCCCGCCGCGCCCCGGCCCCGCCGCCGCCCCCGCGCCACCGCCCTGGGACCGGCGCCGCCGCCCCAGGCCGCCCCGCCCCCCTCCTCCACCGGCCACCTCCTCCACCGGCCCAGGTGAGCTCTACCTCTCCTTTTTTTTCTATTTTTTTAGTTTTAGGTTTATGTTTAGTTTAGATTTAGTTTTAGTTTTAGTTTTAGGTTTAGGTTTAAGTTTAGTTTTAGTTTAGTTTTAGGTTTCGATTTAGTTTTTTCCTTTTTTTTCTTCTGTTTTTTTAGTTCTAGGTTTATGTTTAGATTAGATTTAGGTTTAGTTTTAGGTTTAGTTCAGTTTTAGGAAAGAAAAAGAAGAAGAAGAAAAAACAGGAGAGGAGGAGAAGAAGAAGAGGAAAAAGGAAAGGAAGAAGAAGAGGAGGAGAGAAGAAGAAGAAAAAAGAAGAAGAGGAAGAAGAAGAAGAAAAAAATAGGAGAGAAGGAGAAGAAGAAGAGGAAAAAGGAAAGGAAGAAGAAGAAGAGGAGGAGGAGAAGAAAAAAGAAGAAGAGGAAGAAGAAGAAGAAGAAGAAGAAGAAGAAGAAGAAAAAATAGGAGAGGAGGAGAAGAAGAAGAGGAAAAAGGAAAGGAAGAAGAAGAAGAGGAGGAGGAGAAGAAAAAAGAAGAAGAGGAAGAAGAAGAAGAAGAAGAAGAAGAAGAAGAAGAAAAAATAGGAGAGGAGGAGAAGAAGAAGAGGAAAAAGGAAAGGAAGAAGAAGAAGAGGAGGAGGAGAAGAAAAAAGATGAAGAGGAAGAAGAAGAAGAAAAAAACAGGAGAGGAGGAGAAGAAGAAGAGGAAAAAGGAAAGGAGGAAGAAGAAGAAGAAGAAGAAGAAGAAGAAGGAAAAAAGGAAGAAAAGGAAGAAGAGGAAGAAGAGGAAGAAGAGGAAGAAGAAGAAAAGGAAAAAAGACCCCGACCCGGCACCCCGACACGACACCCCGACCCCGAGACCCTGACCCCGACACCCCGACCCCGACCCCGACCCCGACACCGACGCCGACCCCGACCCCGACACCCCGACCCCCCGAGCCTGACCCGACACCGTGACCCCGACACCACACCCCCGACCCCGAAACAACACCCCGACACCGACACGGCACTACCCCGACATCGACACGACACCCCGACACCCCGACCCTGAAACAACACCCCGACCCCGACACGGCACCCCGACACCGACAGGACACCCCGACCACCGACACCTCCCGAAAAGGTGTTCTTTGGACTTCCAAAGGCCGACGGGGTCATATATTTGTGAATGATTAGTTAGGTCATATATTTTTCGATTTTGTTATGAAAAACATCATATATAATTGTGTTGATCGTGTAGTTTTAAATGTGCAGTTGTTTCATCGCTGCGAGGTTTGGTGTTCGACGACCTCGCCGTGCGTTTGACGAGCTCTGCCCCTTCGTTCGTGTGTGAGCACAAATGACAAGTCCTCCTCCCCCATTAATTATTTGATCTATTCCGATGAAACTTGATAGCTAGCTATATATGTGTCTTGAATCATCAGTTTGCGTAACCAGGAAGCAGACGGCAAAGTAGCTGTTTACCGTAGCCTACTTTGCCGGAGCCTTTTGCCATCCGCGGCTGACGGCAAAGGCCTTTGCCGTCCGCCGTTCATGCCTTTGCCGTCCGCCGTGGCAGACGGCAAAATAGCTGATTCCTGTAGTGATAATCGCAACGAAGGTAACAATTGATCCAACCGCATAATGGTACCAAGCCTCGGTATGAATGGCATATTTTCTAATCTTTCTAATCTTCAAGCGCATTGCATCCATCTTGATCTTGTGATCATCGACGACATCCGCAACATGCAACTCCAATATCATCTTCTCCTCCTCAATTTTTTTTATTTTTTCCTTCAACAAATTGTTTTCTTCTTCAACTAAACTTAACCTCTCGACAATAGGGTCGGTTGGCATTTCCAGTTCACCTACATCCTACATAAATAAAATCTGTGTCATGTTGGTCGGCATAATTTTCATAAACAATAAATGAACCAATAGTTCTAAAGATAATATATATACCACATCCGAATCATAGACAGGACGAGGGCCGACGGGGGTGGATACCAAAATCATCGCACTATATAAGATGCAATAATAAAAGTAAGAAAATAATACAAGTATCTATGTAAACATACAAGTAAGAATATTTTTCCTTTCAGAAAGAAGATAAGAACAAGAGGCTCACCACGGTGGTGTCGGCGATGAGCTCGGCGCGGGTGATCAACGGCGGTGAAGATGGGGACGGGGCGTGACGGACCGCTAAACCTAGACAAATATTGAGGAAAATGGAGCTTGGAGGTCGAGCTTGGAGAGGAGAAAGCTTAAGTAGTGTGGCTCGGGCATCCCATCGAACACCTTGTGTGCATAGGAGGTGAGCTAGAGCACCACCAAGCCCTCTCCCCCTCGGCCAGAAAAAAACAGAGAGTGTGCTCTGCTCTTACGCGAGGGGGTATATATAGGCACCTCATTGGTCCCGGTTGGTGGCATGAACCGGGACTAAAGGGGAGCCTTTGGTCCCGGTTCAAGCCACCAACCGGGACCAATGGTGGTGGGCCAGGAGCGAGGCCCATTGGTCCCAGTTCGTCCCACCAACCGGGACCAAAAGGTCCAGATGAACCGGGACCAATGGCCCACGTGGCCCGGCCGGCCCCCTGGGCTCACGAAATGGGTCCAATGCCCCCATTGGTCCCGGTTCTGGACTGAACCGGGACTAATGGGCTGACCCGTCCTGGACCGTTGCCGCCTTTTCTACTAGTGATGCCAATTATTGCTTCTACAACTATCGCTAACGCATACTGATAAAGTAAAGCAATTACATGGCGCTTTCACTTCATACAATAAAGAGACAACCCTAAAGCTCCTGCCGGTTGTCGATATTACAAAACATGATCATCTCATACATCAACATATATCACATCATATCTTGACCATATCACATCACAACATGCCCTGCAAAAACGAGTTCGACGTCCTCTACTTTGTCGTTGCAAGTTTTACGTGGCTGTTACGGGCTTCTAGCAAGAACCGTTCTTACATACGCAAAAACCACAACGGGGTTTTATCATGTTTGCTATTTTAACCTTCTTCAAGGACCGTCCGTAGTCAAATTCGATTCAACTAAAGTAGAAGAAACAGACACCCGCCAGCCACCTTTATGCAAAACTAGTTAAATGTATGTCGGTGGAACCGGTCTCATGTATGTGGACATGTAAGGTTGGTCCGGGCCGCTTCATCCCGCAATACCGTCGAATCAAAATAAGACGTTGGTGGTAAGAAGTATGACTATCACCGCCCACATCTCTCTGTGTTCTACTCGTGCATATCATCTACGCATAGACCTAACTCGGATGCCACTCGGATGCCACAAGACTTTTTCTACGCACACGCAAGATCTATCAAGGAGATGCATAGCAACGAGAGGGGAGAGTGTTTGTCTATGTACCCTCGTAGACCGTAAGCGGAAGTGTTTCACAACATGGTTGATGTAGTCAAACTTTCTTCGCGATCCAACCGATCTAGTACCGAACATACGGCACCTCCGCGTTCAGCACACGTTCAGCTCAGTTATGTCCTTCATCTTCGTGATCCAGCAAGACGTCGAGGTAGTAGATGAGTTCCGTCAGCACTACGGCATAGTGACAGTGATGGTGAAGTGATCTCGGCAGGGCTTCACCTAGCTAAGCACTACGAAAATATGACCGAGGGTGTAAACGGTGGAGGGGGCATCACACACGGCTAACAATTGATCTGGTGTGTGCTAGGCGCCCCTCCCACATATATATAGGTGGGAGGGAGGGAGGAGCAGCCAAGGGGGGCGCCCCTGCCATGTATAGAAGCGGGGAAAAGGCAGGGGAGGGTGGCGCCCCCCCCCTTTCCTTTGTCCCATGAGAGGGAAATGCAAGAGGGGCTAGCCCTCCCCTTTTTCCTTCCCTAGGGATGTTCGTCTAGGGAGAGGGGCGCACCAGCCCCCTGTGGGCTGGTCTGTCCCTCCCTTGGCCCATTAAGCCCATATACATGTCGGGGGTGCCCGGAACCCCTTCCGGTGACCCGATTTCTTTTCGGCACGTCCCGAAACACTTCCGGTGTCCGAATACCATCGTCCAAAATAGCAATCTTTACCTCTCGACCATTTTGAGACTCCCTGTCATGTACGTGATCTCATCCGGGACTCCGAACAACATTCGGTCACAAAATCGCATAACTCATATAACACTATATCGTCAACGAACGTTAAGCGTGCGGACCTACGGGTTCGAGAACTATGTAGACATGACCGAGACACCTCTCCGGTCAACAACCAATAGTGGAACCTGGATGCCCATATTGGCTCCGACATATTCTATGAAGATCTTTATCGGTCGAACCGTTATGACAACATACATAATTCCCTTTGTCCATCGGTATGTTACTTGCCCGAGATTCGATCGTCGGTATCTTCATACCTAGTTCAATCTCGTTACCGGCAAGTCTGTTTACTTGTTCCGTAATACATCACCTCGTGACCAACTCCTTAGTCGTTTGCTTGCAAGCTTATGATGTGTATTACCGAGAGGGCCCAGAGATACCTCTCTGATACTCGGAGTGACAAATCCTAGTCTCGATCTATGCCAACTCAACAAACATCTTCAGAGATACCTGTAGAACATCTTTATGATCACCCAGTTACATTGTGATGTTTGATAGTATACAGGGTATTCCTCCGGTATTCGGGAGTTGCATCATCTCATAGTCGAAGAATATGTATTTGACATGAAGAAAGTAATAGTAATAAACCGAATGATCATTATGCTAAGCTAACGGATGGGTCTTGTCCATCACATCATTAGAATGATGTGATCCCGTTATCAAATGACAACACATGTCTATGGTTAGGAAACCTTCACCATCTTTGATCAACGAGCTACTCTAGTAGAGGCTTACTAGCGACATGGTATTTGTTTATGTATTCACACATGTATTTAAGTTTCCGATCAATACAATTCTAGCATGAATAATAAACCTTTATCATGAATAAGGACATATAAAATAACAACTTTATTATTGCCTCTAGGGCATATTTCCTTTAGTCTCTGCCTGCAAAAGCTTCTGTTCATGACGCGGTAGTGGGCTCGGTGATGACTTCCGTCCCGGCGAGCCCGCTACCCTGGTCTTCTTGCACCAAAGTGGCAACCTTTGGGGACTGCTTTGGAAACCTGCGTGCCATCCTTGCCTCCTTAGCACGAAAGAGGAAATCATCCTTATCCGCGTCCACTGGCACAACTCCTGGCACCTCTCGCTGTGGCTCGCGTCACCCACGTGCAGCGCGAGGCAGGTCTAGCAAGCCTAGAGATATCCGCCCCGCAAGGGGCCTCAGGAGGCAACTTCGGGAGGCTTCCCTACGTGAGGCCCTCGGGAGCTCCTGATGACCCTTGTTGACGCTCGCCTCATGAGGCGGGGGGGCCTCGTGAGGGTCTTGCTCGTGAAGCCTTGAAGATGGACTGCGCTGGGCCTTCTGCAGGTGCCACGCGATGGGCCGCAGGCAGATGGGCCTGGGTACCCCCAGTCCCAGAGGCCCGACACTGGTGCACAAGATACATACACACTACTAGAAAAAAGGCTGTTAGTGGCGCACCTATTTTGGCTATTAATGGCGCACTATAGGTGCGCCACTATTACCATGCCACTAGTAACAAATACTAATGGCGCACCAACCTCTGGTGCGCAATTAGTATTGCAGGTAACAGTGGCGCACCTTGTAGTGCGCCATTACTATTGCTACAGGTGTGCCACTGGTAACTTTTAAAAAAAATAGATTTTTTTCTGAATTTTGAAGGCAGGAAAATAGTAGTGGCGCACCGTCTAACCCCCATCGTGCGCCATTGATATTTTTGAATTTTGAATCTGGATCTGGATCGCGGTTTTTTTGCCCTTTTCTGCTCTTTTTTTGCACGATATTTTTTCAAATTTTGTTCTCGTTTTTGGATCTTCACTAGTGCAGAACCGGGCAATAGCACCGGTTCGTAAGGCCCTTTAGTGCCAGTTCCATAACCGACACTAAAGTGTGGTCATTAAAGCCCCCCCCCTTTAGTACCGGTACAGCATGAACCGGTGCTAATGGGCAACCACGTGGCACGAGCCAGCTCCGGGGGCCGGGAGCCCTTTAGTACCGGTTGGTAACACCAACCGGTACTAAAATGTTTGGGGGGTTTTTGGTTTTATGATTTCTTTTTTATTTAATTTTGTGTTTTCCATTTTAATTCTTTTTCGTTTACTGGTATTGTACGATACTACACATTGTACACGTTATGCATATATATATATATAGAATTTCTAGTAGAACCAATCATATATATATATCATCAATGTCTCACAAACCACCATATTAATTCACACATACACACGTGTATAGCTATATACAATTTCTCCTACATATGCATGTTGCCTTCGGAGCCAGTGGCACTAGCCTAATTGGTGCCTTCGGAGCACGATGACAATTGGAAGTGGTTCATGACCTGGTCGATGGGGGCGGTAGCGGGTAATAGTATTCTCCCTTCGGATTTATGACCTGGTCGAGCAAAAATCCCGCTATTTCCTCTTGAAGTGCTTCTACGCGCTCCGTTTCTATGAGCTTGTCCCGCACCTCTTTGAACTGTTAAGGAGATCAATATGCATGTGTATTAGTTGTGTGACTAGATATCGATAATGGTGTAAAAATTGTGAATAGTGTTCCGACAAGCGTACCCATTCCTGTCTTTGAGATCTGCTCCTTTCGGACGCCATTATGTGAATGTTCTCGCAAACGTAGAATGCACACAGATCAGTCCCCTGCGCCTGCTTCAGGGCCTTTATTATGAGAATGGAATTTAATTTGATTAGATAATAATTAATCAAGCATGATAATTAAAGAGATGGCAGCTAGGTAGCTAGTACTACTTAATTACTTACCTTGGGTCGAAACCATTTCAGCTGTCGTTTCCATTCGCCTTCCGTGACGCTGATGAACCTTGCCCAAGCCCTGCCCGCTGACAAAGAAAATGAATAAAGGGGTTATTAAATAGTTCATATCATGAAATGACGAACTAAATAGGCCGAGATATATAGTTAATAATGATTGAAATTACCTGTTGACTATCCCAAACAAGATGTTATAGTCACTATTTGCTTTGAGTAGTGAGTCCAATATTTGAACTGTTCCGGCGTCAACTTTAATGATACACAAGATCCAGTGAAATCTGCATGCACACACGTTTGCATGTCTTAATTAAGCGGGCATATGTAAGCAAAAACATGTAGCTAGCTAGTAGGCAAAAACAGAGAATTTGTAGTACAAGAAAGTGTGACTCACTGGAAGTTGTAAGGAAGTAGTATATCTTCATTGTATTTGAGGCGCTTCAAGAACTCTAGCATGCTGTCCTCTACCCGCTTTTCATAATGCTTGTTTATTTTCCATGTGTATTCATTAACGGTGTTTGGGTCAATGAACCCAATGCCATAGCGTCCACCTTTTCTCATTTCATACATCTTCATCCTGCATAATACCACAGAAAAGAATATAGTGAGGATAATTACAGGTAATGATTGATCAAAAGGATCACTACAGCTAGCTTGAGACTTAAATTACAGAAAGAAATCACTTACAGACAATAGCAACTGACGATAGATTTGTCGAGTGCGTCTTGATTGTATAACTGAAACAGTTCAGAATACTCAACGGTCACAGCATTCTCATGGTAGTAATGATCCTTCTTGACTTGCACCATGAGGGACTCTCGATCGGATCTCTTGGTAATGTCCATGTACCATTGATGCAATTCATACATTCTCGTTGGGAGCTTCTTGACCTCTTCTGGCTTGACCAAAGGTTGGCCCCGGGCATATTTCCGTTTTATTTCCTCCTCTGTAAGCACAGGCATGTCCTCGATCTCAAGGAGTTGTCCAACAGTGATGTTGAGAGTTTCAGCCTGCATTATATGCTCCTGGGTTATTACCACATCGCCCACCTCGGGAACGTAAACTGTTTGCCCACAATAATATTGGGCGCGCGTACTGTCACGTGTTGTTCATGGCACAACAAGCGGGGGGGTCGATTGCGCCGCCTGTTCTCCCAGCTGGGCAACGGTTTTCCCACATTTTTTGATAGCTGCTTGTTGTTTGCTCGAGCTCGAGCTCGCCTTCTTCTGTAGACGTTGTCGATGTAACTTCCTAATGTGGCGCTCATAGTCTGTGTCAACAGTCTTAGGAGCTGGTGGTTGAGCCATACGAATGAAGTGGTCAACTACTTCCACAGGCACTTTCCCCCTTGGCGGCGGTGGTGGTTTCGGTCCAAAATGGGCGTCGACTTCTGCCCGCACTATGGCATTGGTTTGCTCCTCGGTCCTGTCGTAAGCCCTCTCGGGAAGAGGAGTAGTGAGGTTTGGACCATATTTATATCGCTTGCCTCCGCCTGTACTTCTTGTACTATGACCTCGACTCGTACCGCTACGCACCATAGCTGCGGGGTGTCTCTTCTGCGATTGCTGAGGCGGCGCAGACGGCTAACGGGGCTGAGTTGGACGAGGAGGAGTGGCCTGAAGCTGTGCCGGACTTGCAGTGGCCTGAGGTTGTGCCGCACTTGGAGGAGGAGTGGACGTCTGACGCTGTGTCAGACTTGGAGGAGGAGTGGCCTGACACTTTGCCGGACTTGGAGGAGGAGGAGTGGCCTCACGCGTTGGTGGACTTGGAGGAGCGGGAGTCTGCTGACTCAGTGGCGGACTTCGACGAGGAGTCGGGTGACGCGGTGTCGGTGGCCTTCAAAAGATGATGCAATCCTTTCTCCATAGGATGATACGATGTTTGGCATATCCGAGTGTGTGCTCCTCGTCACCTCCAGGAATGTCAAGCTCTAGCCCCGAATATTGGTCCACCACCTCATCAACCACGACACGAGCATAGCCTCCTGGAATCGACACCACCTCTAACTTTTTTATAACTATCTCTATAACTAAAAAACAGAAAAATTTCTAACAATTCTAACTTTTTTATAACTATTTCTATAACTAAAAAACAGAAAATTTTCTAAGAATTCTAACATTTCTAACTATTTCTAAAAAACAGAAAAATTTCTAACAATTTCTAAAAAACAGAAAAATTTCTAACAATTCTAACTTTTTTATAACTATTTCTATAACTAAAAAACAGAAAAATTTCTAACAATTCTAACATTTCTAACTATTCTAACAATTCTAACTATTCTAACAATTCTAACATTTCTAACTATTTCTAAAAAACAGAAAAATTTCTAACAATTTCTAAAAAACAGAAAAATTTCTAACTATTTGTATAACTAAAAAACAAAAAATGTATATGTGTGTGTGTGCGCGCTCACCGGCGAGGCGAGAGGCGACGGGGACGGCGACGGGCGCGGCGACGACGGGGATGACGACGACGGGGACAGGGACGGGGCAGCGATGACGGGGACGGGGACGTACGGGTCGGGGCGGCGACGACGACGGGGACGTACGGGGCGGCGACGATGGGGACGGGGACGATGCGGGACGGGCCGGGACGGGGCGGCGGTGACGACGGGGACGACGGGGACGGGGACGACGGGGCGGCGACAACGGGGACAGGGCAGCGACGGGGGCGGCGACGAGGGATGGAGACGTACGGGGGCGCGACGGGCGACGGTGCAGAGGAGAAGAAGCAGATGAGAAACTGAAATTTTCGTAAGTGTTGTTTATATAGGAGGGGCCTTTAGTACCGGTTGGAGCCACCAACCGGTACTAAAGGCCTGTTTTGGCCAGGCCAAGCGGCGGGAAGCGACCCCCTTTAGTACCGGGTGGTGGCTCCAACCGGTACTAAAGGCCCCCCCTTTAGTACCGGTTGGTGCCACGACCCGGTACTAAAGGGGGTGCGCTGGCGCAGGTGCTGTGCGGCAAGTTTAGTCCCACCTCGCTAGCCGAGGGGCGACCGCACTGGTTTATAAACCCCCATGCGGTAGCTCTCTCGAGCTCCTCTCCAAAGCAGGCCTACTGGGCCTACATGTTCTATGCTTCCCTGTTGGCCTACTGGGCCTTTGCGGGCCTGCATTCTGGCCCAACAATAGGTTGGGTTTCTAGTCGTATGCCGACCGCTTTGGCCTAGTAGGCGGGCTTTTTTATTTTTTCTGCTTTATTTATTTTTGAGTTGTTTTTTTGTGTATTTAGAGTTTCTTTGTGAATATTTTTGCTTTAGGTACAAAAAATTACAAACTTTCTGTTAGTGCCCATAGTTTTCAAATTTGAATAGTTTAAATTTTGAGATTATTTGAAATTAGTGTGAATCACTAGTTTGTGAATAACTTAACTTTAAAAATCAGTAAAGGCATGAAAGAATTTGTTTGCACATAAAATTTCCTCGCGTTTCAAATGCCAAAACACATAATTAACTACCCTAACAATTACAGAGATTCCCTTCTGGGGTGTGAACACAGAAGAAAGTGATGATAGTGAAGACGATCACATCCCAGATCTTTGGGTGTGAAACTTTTTCTTCGCGTGTGTCCCTTTGCGCCGTAACCATGGAAAATCTTCATCATTTAACGGGATGCTCAGGTCAATATTCACTGTGAATGGAGCAATTTCATCAAACTTTTCATAATCTTCTGACTTGTCCGTCTTGTCATCCACTCCCACGATGTTTCTCTTCCTAGAAAGAACTATGTGCCACTTTGGCTCATCGTACGATGCATTCGCTTCCTTATCTTTTCTTTTTCTTGGCTTGGTAGACATGTCCTTCACATAGAAAACCTGTGCCACATCATTGGCTAGGACAAATGGTTCGTCTACATACGCAAGATTGTTGAGATCCACTGTTGTCATTCCGTACTGCGGGTCTTCCGTTACCCCGCCTCGTGTCATATTGACCCATTTGCACCGAAACAAAGGGACCTTCAAACCACGTCGATAGTCAAGTTCCCATATGTCCTGTATATAACCATAATATGTTTCCTTTCCCGTCTTGGTGCATCAAAGCGGACACCACTGTTTTGGTTGGTGCTCTTCTTATCTTGGGCGATCGTGTAAAATGTATTACCATTTATCTCGTACCCTTTGAAAGTCATTATATTCGAAGATGGTAACTAGGACAGCAAGTATAGGTCATCTTCAATAGAGGTGTCATGCATGGTACGTGTCTGCAACCAGCTGGCGAAACTCCTAGTTTGTTCACGTGTAATCCAGTCATCAGACCGCTCCGGGTGTTTGGAGCATAGAAAATTCTTGTGTTCATCCTTTTCCATCCAGTTTGCCCTTATGCCGCGATTCAGGAACACCAATCGGCTTAAGGTCAGGAATAAAGTCAATACAAAACTCAATAACCTCCTCATTTTCATGGCCCTTGGAGATGCTTCCTTCTGGCCTAGCACGGTTATGAACATATTTCTTTAAGACTCCCATGAACCTCTCAAAGGGGAACATATTGTGTAGAAATACAGGACCCAAAACGTTAATCTCTTCGCATAGGTGAACTAGGACGTGCGTCATGATGTTGAAGAAGGATGGTGGGAACACCAACTCGAAACTGACAAGACATTGCACCAAATCATTCTCTAACCTTGCTATGATTTCTGGATCGATTACCTTCTGAGAGATTGCTTTGAGAAATGCACATAGCTTCACAATGGCTAATCGAACGTTTTCCGGTAGAAGCCCCCTCAATGCAACCGGAAGCAGTTGCGTCATAATCACGTGGCAGTCATGAGACTTTAGGTTCTGGAATTTTTTCTCTGCCATTTTTATTATTCCCTTTATATTCGACGAGAAGCCAGACGGTACCTTAATACTGAGCATGCATTCAAAGAAGATTTCCTTCTCTTCTTTGGTAAGAGCGTAGCTTGCATGACCCTGATGTATGCCGTCTTTTCCGTGCATACGTTGTTGGTCCTCTCGTGCCTCAGGTGTATCTTTTGTCTTCCCATACACGCCCAAGAAGCCAAGAAGGGTAACACAAAGATTCTTCGTCACGTGCATCACGTCGATTGCGGAGCGGACCTCTAGGTCTTTCCAATAGGGCAGGTCCCAAAATATAGATTTCTTCTTCCACATGGGTGCGCGTCCGTCAGCGTCATTCGGAACAGGTTGTCCACCAGGACCCTTTCCAAAGACCACCTTCAAATCCTTGACCATATCATGTACATCAGCACCAGTACGGTGGCGAGGCTTCGTTCGGTGATCCGCCTCACCTTTGAAATGCTTGCATTTCTTTCTTACGGGATGCCTGCTTGGAAGAAATCGACGATGTCCTAGGTACACATTCTTCTTACAATTAGCCAAATATATACTGTCGGTATCGTCCAAACAGTGCGTGCATGCGCGGTATCCCTTGTTTGTCTGTCCTAAAAGGTTACTGAGAGCAGGCCAATCATTCATGGTCACGAACAGCAATGCCTTTAGGTCAAATTCTTCCCCCATGTGCTCATCCCACGCACATACACCTGTTCCATTTCACAGCTGTAAGAGTTCTTCAACTAATGGCCTTAGGTACACATCAATGTCGTTGCTGGGTTGCTTAGGGCCTTGGATGAGCACTGGCATCATAATGAACTTCCGCTTCATGCACAACCAAGGAGGAAGGTTATACAAACATAGAGTCACAGGCCAGGTGCTATGGTTGCTGCTCTGCTCCCCAAAAGGATTAATGCCATCTGCGCTTAGACCAAACCATACGCTCCTTGCGTCATCTGCAAACTCCTTCCCGTACTTTCTTTCAATTTTTCTACACTGCGACCCGTCAGCGGGTTCTCTCAACTTTTTGTCTTTCTTACGGTCTTCTCTGTGCCATCGCATCGCCTTGGCATGCTCTTTGTTTTGGAACAAACGTTTCAACCGTGGTATTATAGGAGCATACCACATCACCTTGGCAGGAATCTTCTTCCTAGGGCGCTCGCCCTCGACATCACCAGGGTCATCGCGGCTGATCTTATAGCGCAATGCACCACATACCGGGCAAGCGTTCAAATCCTCGTACTCACCGTGGTAGAGGATGCAATCATTAGGGCATGCATGTATCTTCTGCACCTCTAACCCTAGAGGGCAGACAGCCTTCTTTGCTTCGTACGTACTCTCGGGCAATTCGTTGTCCTTTGGAAGCATATCCTTTATCATTACCAGCAACTTTCCAAATCCCTTGTCAGATACACCATTCTCTGCCTTCCATTGCAGTAATTCCAGTGTGGTGCCCAGCTTTTTCTTGTCACCTACACAATTCGGGTACAACAATTTTTTGTGATCCTCTAACATGCGCTACAACTTCTTCTTCTCCAAATCACTTGCGCAGTTTCTCTTTGCATCGGCAATGGGCCGACCTAGATCATCAACAGACTCATCTGATGCCTCTTCTTCAGCTTCTTCTCGCATTGCCGGCTCAGCTTCTTCCCGCATTACCGGCTCAGCTTCTTCCCCCATTGTTGTATCATCGTATTCAGGGAACCCATGGCCAGGATAGCTGTCGTCGTCCTCTTCTTCTTCATTGTCTTCCATCATAACCGCTCTTTCTCCGTGCTTGGTCCAAACATTATAGTGGGGCATGAAACCGGACTTAAACAGGTGGACGTGAATGGTTCTTGACGTAGAATAATTGTGACCATTCTTACAGCGAGCACATGGACAAGGCATAAAACCATCCGCCCGCTTGTTTGCCTCAGCCGCAAGCAGAAAAGTATGCACGCCCTCAACGAACTGGGGAGAGCATCAGTCATCGTACATCCATTGCCGGCTCATCTTCATTACACAACACCGAATAGACATATTTAATACAAGTTCATACATAAAGTTCATACAACACTTAAATGCAGAAACAAATAACTCACTAGCTAAAGCATTTAAATGCAACAACAAATACGATCAAGATCGCAACTAAGGTAACAATGGATCCAACAGCATAATGATACCAAGCCTCACTATCGATGGCATATTTTCTAATCTTTCTAATCTTCAAGCGCATTTTCTCCATCTTGATCTTGTGATCATCGACGACATCGGCAACATGCAACTCCAATTCCATCTTCTCCCCCTCAATTCTTTTTAATTTTTCTTTCAAGTACTCGTTTTCTCTTTCAACTAAATTTAACCTCTCGACAAAAGGGTCGGTTGGAATTTCCGGTTCGCATACCTCCTAGAAAAAATTTCTATGTCAACTTGATGGGCATAATTTGTCATAAACACGAAATGCAACTAGTTTTAAAAGAGAATATATATACCACATCCGAATCATAACAAGGACGAGGGCCGACGGGGACGGATATCAAAACCATGGCACTATATGTATAACAAACAACGTACGGGTAAGATAATTATACGAGTAACTATATATCCAAATCACACAAACATCAATTTTTATATAAAATTTCATGAACAAGAGGCTCACCACAAGGTGGTGCCGGCGACAGGACGGTGCGGGCGATCGACGGTGGTTACGACGGAGATTTAGAAGGCACTAAGTAAACCACACCTACATATGCAAACTAAGTGTTATTTTTGACCTCAAATTGCATATAAATCAAATACTAGCACATATATATATCCTCCCAAATTACTAAACTCACAAATTAATCACTATATAAAGCATTGCAAGAGCTAATCTAGCAATGAGAGATGAAAGGACAAAGTTGCTAACCTTTGTGATCATTTGAATGGATGGGGCCTTCAAATCTTGACAAATTTTGGGCAAAATGTGTGATGAGCTCGAGAGGAAGAGGGGAAGAACAGAGAGGAGAGGGGAAAGGGGAAGAACAGAGCGAGCTCGGGTGGACGAAGGGTTTATGTAGGACGACCTTTAGTATCGGTTCGTGCCAAGAACCGGTACTAAAGGGGCTGGAGGGGTCCCAGTTTGACAACATCCTGTCACCACTCTCATTAGTACCGGTTCGTGGCACGAACCGGTGCTAAAGGTTTGCCATGAACCGGTACTAATGAAAGCGGCCCGGCTAGCCGTTGGAACCGGCACTAATGTATACATTAGTGCCGGCTCAAATACAAACCGGCACTAATGTGCTTCATGTTTGAACCTTTTTCTACTAGTGCTTGTACGTTCTTTTGCCGAAGAGGAGTTCGCCGGAGAGGAGCTCGCCTACATCGTCGGAGAGGAGGAGGTCACCGGAGAGGAGCTCACCTACATCGCCGGAGAGGAGGAGGAGGTCGTCAGAGAGGAGTTGACCGGAGAGGAGGGAGGAGAAACCATGAGGGGAGGGGAGGAGAGGAGGGAGGAGGAGATCACCGGAGAGGAGGGAGGAGAAACCGTGAGGGGAGGGGAGGAGAGGAGGTCGCCGGAGAGGAGGAGGGGAGTATGGTGGAGGAGAGGAGGGGAGATGGAGTGGAGGAGAGGAGGAGATGGAATGGAGAAAAAATGAAGAGGTAAGGAGGAGAGGACCCCGCCCAGCCATATATACGGCATAGTAATGTCGCACCGTGGGCAGGTGCGCCATTACTAACTTTTTTTGATTTATTGAAATTTTGAAGGCGGGAAGATAGTAATGTGCAACCTTGGGCAGGTGCGTCATTACTACTTTTTTTTATTTTTTTGATTTATTTTGAATTTTGAAGGCGGGAAGATAGTAAATGGCGCACCTTGGGCAGGTGTGCCATTACTAACTTTTTTTCATATAGTTTGAATTTTAAAGGCGGGAAGATAGTAATGGCGCACCATGGGCAGGTGCGCCACTAGTATTTTTTTCGAATTTTTTTGCCTCCAGATCTTGAAAGCCTCGTAACTGTTTTTCTGTTAGGTTTTTGAGGATTCTAGAAAATCGAATAGGGGCATAGCCCGTCAAATTCGGATGTAACTTTTCGAGTAGATGATTTTTCATATAAAAAACTTTTTCATCGCAGGTCGTATGCAAAAGTTACGGCCATTTTACCGAAACGCGGCGGCCTTTTGCAAAAAAAAATTAAAATTCATGTTTGTTAATTTTCCTAACAACTAGAACACATAACACATGGGCATCTATTTCTTTGAATTTTTTTTAATCTTTTATCATTTTATTTTATTTAAAAAAACCTAAAAGGTGATCCAAGGGGGGGGGGGTGTTTGTGTGTGTGAGACATAGCAATGGCGCACCACACCTAGGTGCGCCACTAGGCACACCTAGGTGTGGTGCGCCATTGCTATGTCTGGTGGGAGGGTGGGGGAGGGGGGATGGATCCAAAAAAATAGCAATAGCGCACTGCTCATGTGGTGCGCTATTAGTAAAAACATAGCAATGTCGCACCTGATTCTGGTACGCCACTGCTATATAGCAGTGGCGCATCACATACATGGTGTGCCATTAATGTCCATATTAGATATAGCCGTTTTCCTAATAGTGACACTCCCACCAAACAAGACAACTCGCCAAGCTAACAACCCTGTCAGCCTCTCCTAAGTGAATAATTATGAGCTAGACATATGCATATGGAGTTGCTCTTTACCTCTTCAAGCCTTTCTCTTATTTTTATTTTTATATATATTGCGCTCTTATGGGCCAAGACAAGTTTTTCTTTTCAATTTTCATGTTTGTTTTCTGATATTATTTTTCCCGTTTGAAAAAAGATATGTAAGCAAATATTACAACTGCCACAAGTTTAAAGAAAGTGTTAGTGCATTTGAGAAACATATTCAACATATTTTAAAAAGTATCATGTGTATTAAGAAATTGCAAATGTATTTTTGAAAAATGCCCGTCATGTATTCAGAAAAATTATAACATCTATTTCATAAAATGCTCAACATGTATTATTCAAATATTGCGTAAAACTATTTTTACATTTCTACAAACACATTTAGCATGTTTTAACAAATTTATCGAATTTATTGCTTTTACACAATGATTTTTAATACATGTTGAACAATTTTCAAAATACATGGTTATTGATTTTGTAATAACTATGCGTGCTTGTGGTCCTGAAATGAAGATACAAAAAAATTACACATTATTTTATAATATAGGTTGAGTTGTTTAAATCCACATAAGTTTTAGAAAATGTTCATGTTTACCTCTTCGAATTACACAATAGTAAAAATAGAATAACCAATTAAATATGAAATAATCACATATTGATAATTATTGTATTTTTATATGGAAAATCTACATGTCATAAAAACAAAATAGTAACTTGACTAAAAGAACAGAATGGAAATTGCAAAGCGACAAAGACTATATAAATTTCCCTCAAGAAAAGGTTTCCAGCGAGCAGTTGTACACAAAGTACTGCTCGTCCGGCTGTCTAGCGTGCATGTTATTTAACCTGAAGGTCCCAGGTTCGTAACCCATTAACTACCGATAAATCATGAATAAACATGGCGCCCCGCGAGGATGTTATCAGTCCCGTCCATTGCCACATGATTTGTGCACTTTGTGTACAAAGGCATAGTATATTAATTCATCTACACCGTATTAACATTTATATATTTCTCGTATTGATAACGCTGATGCAAGTGCAGAACCCACGTGGTGAAGCATTGAATAACTCTGTCGGTCTCCGCGCACAAGCCAACCAGCAGAAACGTTTTCAGCTTGGCCACATCCATTTAGGAGCACCAAATTTTGCTGTAAATGGCTGAGAGAACGTCAAGTCCCCCAGCATCTTTTAAATGCAGCATGCAGGCCATCCGTTATTCATCCCGCAACTCCTATCTCACTCGTCCTGCTTCTCTAATTCTTGAGACATTGTTCATGTGCATAGCTAGCTAGAACTCATCCATGAAGATGTGTACCTCCTTTTGGAAAAACATAGAGATGTGGAATTGTACTGGTACTGCAGTACATATCCCCTCTCACTCTCTGTGTGTGTCTCTCTTAATGTTCATGTGTCACCCAAAGTGTCTAGGAATAGTTCACAAACTCCTCCAACACCAATATTTTATGTTCACGTTTCAGGTAAATTTATGAAGGGGATTAACACACTCGAGCAGAGCAGGAAAAAACAAATTAGAACACATCCAAACATGGAGTCGTACATGACTAGATAACACGATAAACGGGAAATCTCCACTGGTGCTGTATTTATACTAGATATAATATGCACTCTCTCCGATCCTTTTTAGTTCGCATATAAGATTTGACTGAAGTCAAGCCTCGTAAAGTTTGACCAACTTTATAGAAAAAAGTGCCAACATTCATAATCTGAAATCAATACCACTAGATATGTCATGATTTAAAGTTTCATATTATACAGTAATACATGTAGTCTCACTGTAGTCGTAATATGTTAATCTAAGCTTTGTCCAATAGTCGTTTACTTTTGTCATTATTTCATAACAGTGTTATGATAGTGCTAAGTATGAGGAAAATGGCCAAATTGTTGCCCCGTTTGATTGTGTATATGTTATCTATAAAATTTTAATTAGCACTTCCTTAAGCAATCACATTTGAATGAATGGTGTCCCCAACGTAAAGATGCACACACTCACATTAATTGACACATTAAGATGTGATACCCCACCGCCTTTGCTACTAGTAAGAATGTGTCATTTCCTGCAAAAACCTTCTTAAGAATGTATCATAGAACAGAAATGTGTGCATTCACGTTCTCTTGCCTATGTTTAATTTGCTGCAAAGCCCGTTCTAAATGGCATGCAGGCCATCAAGACACCCAGCAGCTATTAAATCCAACACATCTGCGAATGTACGGGAGTGCCAAAACCCAACCACCTGACAAAGCTGCATGCATACAAATTTAAAGCTTCATTGCCCACTCACGGCTGTATATCCCTATGTATTATTGTGCAGCTGCCATGGTATTGCAAAAAGTCCTATATTAATTAGTAATATCAAAGCGCAAGTGGATGGCCAAGATAACGACATCACATGGCACCATGTCCCAAAAATTCACGTCCATTAATTACGCACTATATTTTTCCTTTGTTATTAGCTTATTTCAGAGCAAGGGCTTTTCGATGACATTTAATTAAACCTCAATGTGTTTGCTGCAAAGAAAACTCACACCCACATACATGTGGGCCAGCCACCAGCTGTCACGCCACGCCGACTGCACATACGACGGCATACACCCACATACATGTGGGCCAACCGCCAGCTGTCACATCATGCGGACTGCACATACGACGGCATACACCCACATACATGTGGGCCAACCGCCAGCTGTCACGACACGCGGACTGCACATATGACGGCATACACCCACATACATGTGGGCCAACCGCCAACTGTCACGACACGCGGACTGCACATACGACGGCATACAGCCACATACATGTGGGCCTGTCGCCAGCTGTCACGACACGCGGACTGCACATACGACGGCATACGGACGGAGGCACCGTATATGAACCATAAGACAAGTTATAGCACCACTTTTATGTACTTTGCAAGTTTGGGCACTAAACTGATCAAAACTGACAAGTTAAGGCATCCGTGGTATATTTAACTCTTAAACAATATTAAAAATTCACCTCTAGCTTATTTGATCTTGCTTAAATAGAGTTACCGGTTCTATATGTCTTTGTGCATTGCAGAAATTGGTTTCACTGCTTTGTATCCTAGACACAGGAGGCACCAGGGAAGGTCTTCTTGCATCAATGAGAAAGAGGCAGGCGTACAGTGGAAATGGAGATGAAGCTCTTCACCCTTGTCAGACATTGACAGTGCTTCTGTTCCCACACAACTGGTAATACTCAAAATGCATCATCTGCAAGGGGAATTGGAGTTGGGAGGACAAGTGATGAGAATATATTGAAGTGGGAAAGGTTGCAAGCATTAGATAAATGGATACTTCTTTCTATACTTTGATTTAAAGAATTTATGAATGTGCACGCACCGCTGCATATATTACTTTTGCAAGTACATGGTACATTGGTCCTGTTGCTGCTATTAGATTTCTCTGTTGTCCCTGTGACTCTGTGAGTAGTGTTTAGTTCCTTACATAAGTCCAGTCCAGGAATAGTTGCATGTATATGTGCTGCCCACAACAGGAAAAAACAAATGAAAAATGTCACGTCTTGCTGGCACCGCAAAACATGATTTGGAAACAAGGTCAAGTAACAAACAATCACCTATGACACCACGCCCAAGCATTAGTAATCAATCAATCAATCAACCGTGGTGGCTCTGGCTCGGTCACGGGCGCGGCAGGTCGCAGAAGCCGTATGGGGGGGTCCTGGGTTGGATCTTTCCAAACTGGGGTAGCTGCAACTTTTTTGCCAGTAAAAGGAACATGGTCGGAGCCCGAGTTTGGACTGTCGGGTGGGCTGCAGCCAGTGGCGCATCCAGTCAGAAGCTTAAGCTTTGTACAGAAAGAAAGCGAGGGGCCAACTGTGCTGCTCCCCTGGCTGCTGCAGGGGCAGCGAAGACCAGAGCACGCGGGTGCAGCAATGGGCCTTCCAGCGGTCCCCGGAGCAACGGCCATCTATGCTTTGGCTTCGGCTTTGGCTTTGGCTTGGCCCCATGTGCATGGGAGGAGCAGGAAACACATCTACGGCCTCCTCTCCTCACATGGTCACATCCACACACTCGGACTCGGGTAGCAGTAGCACAGCACATCATCTGGAATTCTCAGGCCTTATCGTATCTTGACAACAGCATGCTGCCTTTGTCAGAACGGTACTGTTTCATGTGGTATGCCTGTGCGCCTTTGCCGTCGCCCTTCAGCTCTGTTTGATAGACTACTCATTGGAGCAAATGATTGGATAGAAGCACCAGACAGATAAAAAGTAACTATGAGCAAGTTGATAAGCACCTCTCCAGCAAGATGAATAACCATCAGCACTGCAGAGCATGAGATAAACTTTTATTCAAATACTATGATTCTTCTTCAACAAAACCATCCGTCTCGGTTGTACTACAATGGATACACCGTTTTATGGGTTATCCATCTTCTCCCCGTGATTATTGGGAACAACCTTGCATAAGAAAAGAGTGCTTAACGCGGTTAAGCAATGATGGACATAATCCAGTGATGCGTGTCACAATTCAGGCTATGAAATATGCTATCAAAAGCATTTACTATTGAGTGGACCTTTTTTATAGATTAAAATCCATTCAGCTCTTTTAAAATGATCAGTTTCAGCAATCCACTTCAGTATTATAGAATCTACAACCGCATATGACAAATATGACCCCTCAAACGCCCGCGGACGCGCCAGGGGACAGTGACCTGTCAGTCCTCAAATTAGCACAACTGAATCCGGAAATCTCATACTAGATTCTCAAATCCATACAAAAGCATGCAAAGGAAAAAACCTATATACTACATAGATCACCTAGCTACTCGTCGAAATGTCGACTATCTCCATGCCCAGCTCCGGGTACATGGACGGCAGCTGTAGCTCCGACCTCCTCCTCTATCTCCGCGTCGAGTTTGGCGAAGAGCGCGTCAGTGGCTGCTCGCTCCTGTCGGAGGAACTGCCGGTTGGCCTCCACATAGGCCTCATCCTGGATGGACTGCTGCTCCGCCATCTGCACGGCTTGGGCGACAACAAACTCCGCCTCCGCCTACTCCATGTTGAACTCCAGAGCAGGCTGCCCCGCCTCGTCCTCCTCCGGATCTGCCACCTCCGTCGGCTCCGGCAGCTGCTCTCCCTCCCCTTCCTCCGGCTACTCCTCCTCCTCCTCCAGTTTCGGCTAGTCCGGAGTCAGCCCGGCTGCGATGCGGGTGACGCTACTAGCCTGGATCTCCTTTGCGGTCTGCCTCTGGCGCTCCGGCGTGAGCATAGCGTACGTGGTGATTTTTTGCCGGACCATGGCGATGCCGGAGAGCGTGCAAGAGGAGACGGATGGGCTCGTGTTGCGGCGTAGAGAGGGAGGAGGTGGATGAGCTAGGGTTGGGGGATGTTGGCCAGCTTAAATAGCTGGATTTGACCTCTAGCAGCGAGCCGGAGCAGCGTCATGCGGTGTTGTAGAATCGAAAGTAGGTCTAGAGGGGGGGGGGTGATTAGACTACTTGATCAAATAAAAATCTAGCCTTTTCCCAATTTTAAGTCTTGACAGATTTTAGCAACTTAGCATAAATCAAGCAATCAACCTACACATGCAATTCTAAGAGTATAGCAGCAGAATGTAAAACATTGCATATGAAGGTAAAGGGAGGGGTATGTAAAGGCAAACACAATGTAGACACGGAGATTTTTGACGTGGTTCCGATAGGTGGTGCTATCGTACATCCATGTTGATGGACACTTCAACCCACGAAGGGTAACGGTCGCGCGAGTCCACGGAGGGCTCCACCCACGAAGGATCGATGAAAAAGAAACCTTGTCTATCCCACCATGGCCATCGCCCACGAAGGATTTGCCTCACTAGGCTAGTGATATGTCTCCAACGTATCTATAATTTTTGATTGTTCCATGCTATTATACTATCTGTTTTGGATGTTTAATGGGCTTTAATATACCTTTTTATATTATTTTGTGGACTAACCTATTAACCGAAGGCCCAGTGCAAATTGTTGTTTTTTTGCCTATTTCAGTGTTCCGCAGAAAAGGAATATCAAACAGAATGAAACCTTCGCGAGGATCGTTTTTGGAACAACAATCCGGGAGTCTTGGAGTGGACGTCAAGGAAGCAACGAGGCAGCCACGAGGGGGGTAGGCGCGCCCCCACCCTCATGGGCCCCTCGTAGCTCCACCGACCTACTTCTTTCGTCTATATATACTCTTATACCCTGAAAACATCCACGAGAGCCACGAAACACTTTTTCCACCGCCGAAGCAATATGACAATGATGGAGCGTGTCATAGTAAACGAAACGGTGATAAGTTGCATGGCAATATATCTTGGAATGGCTATGGAAATGCCATGATAGGTAGGTATGGTGGCTGTTTTGAGGAAGGTATATGGTGGGTGTATGATACCGACGAAAGGTGCGCGGTATTAGAGAGGCTAGCAATGGTGGAAGGAGGAAAAGTGCGTATAATCCATGGACTCAACATTAGTCATAAAGAACTCATATACTTATTGCAAAAATCTACAAGTTATCAAAGCAAAGTATTATGCGCATGCTCCTAGGGGGATAGTTTGGTAGGAAAAGACCATCGTTCATCCCCGAGCGCCACTCATAAGGAAGACAATCAATAAATAAATCATGCTCCGACTTCATCACATAACGGTTCACCATACGTGCATGCTACGGGAATCACAAACTTTAACACAAGTATTTCTCAATTTCAAAACTACTCAACTAGCATGACTCTAATAACACCATCCTCATATCTCAAAATAATTATCAAGCATCAAACTTCTCACAGTATTCAACACACTCATAAGAATTTTTCTTCTTTTTTTACTAATCTTGAATGCCTATTATTGTTAAAGCAAACTACCATGCTGTTTTGTAAGACTCTCAAAATAATCTAAGTGAAGCATGAGAGAACAATAGTTTCTATAAAACAAATCCACCACCGTGCTCTAAAAGATATAAGTGAAGCACTAGATCAAAAACTATATAACTCAAAAGATATAAGTGAAGCACATAGAGTATTCTAATAATTTCCGAATCAAGTGTGTCTCTCTCAAAAGGTGTGTACAGCAAGGATGATTGTGGTAAACTAAAAAGCAAAGACTCAAATAATACAAGACGCTCCAAGAAAAACACATATCATGGGGTGAATAAAAATATAGCTCCAAGTAACGTTACCGATAGAAATAGACGAAAGAGGGGATGCCCTTGGGGCATCCCCAAGCTTTGGCTTTTAGGTGTCCTTAGATTATCTTGGGTTCCTTGGGAATCCCCAATATTATGCTCTTGCCACTCCTTGTTCCATAATCCATCAAATCTTTCACCCAAAACTTGAAAACTTCACAACACAAAACTCAGCAGAAAATCTCGTGAGCTCCGTTAGCGAAAGAAAACAAAAGACTACTTCAAGGTACTATAATGAACTCATTCTTTATTTATATTGGTGTTAAACCTACTGTATTCCGACTTCTCTATGGTTTATAAACTATTTTACTAGCCATAGATTCATCAAAATAAGCAAACAACACACGAAAAACAGAATCTGTCAAAAACAGAACAGTCTGTAGTAATCTGTAACTAACGCAAACTTCTGCAACTCCAAAAATTCAGCCAAAATAGGACGACCTAGACAATTTGTTTACTGATCATCAGCAATTGGAATCAATATTTTATCGTGTTCTGGTGATTTTTAACAATTATTTTCGTGAACAGAAAGTTTCTGGAATTTCGGCAAAATCAAATAACTATCATCCAAGAAGATCCTATAGGTTAAAGTTGGCACAAACACTAATTAAAACATAAAAACAAATCTAACCAGAGGCTAGATCAAATATTTATTCCTAAACATAAGCAAAAAGCAAAAAACGAAAAATAAAATTGGGTTGCCACCCAACAAGCGCTATCGTTTAACGCCCCTAGCTAGGCATTGATAATTCGATGATTCTCACATGAAAGACAAGAATTGAAGCACCAAGAGAGCATCAAAAAGCATATGAAAACACATCTAAGTCTAACATACTTCCTATGTATAGGCATCTTATAGGCGAACAAATTATCATAGCAAGAAAAAACTATCATATGCAAGGAAGAGGAAAGAAACAATAGCAATCTCAACATAACGAGAGGTAATTTATTATCATGAAAATTTCTACAACCATATTTTCCTCTCTCATAATAATTACATGTGGGATCATAAGCAAATTCAACAAAATAGCTATCAGAATAAATATTTTCAACACGATCCACATGCATGCAAAGTTGACACTCTTCCAAAATAGTGGGATTAACATTAACTAAAGTCATGACCTCTCCAAACCCACTTTTATCAAAAATACCATAAGATTGAACATTCTCCAAATATGTGGGATCTAAAGTTGACACTCTTCCAAACCCACTTTCAATGTTATTGCAAACACTATTATCAATCGCATGTTCATCATGGGGCTTAAATAAATTTTCAAGATCATAAGAAGAATCACCCCAATCATGATCATTGCAATAAGTAGATGACATAGCAAAACTAGCATCCCCAAGCTTAGGGTTTTGCATATTATTAGCACAATTGACATCAAGAGAATTTATAGTAATATCATTGCAATCGTGCTTTTTATTCAAAGATCTATCGTGAACCGCTTCATAAAGTACTTCATCACAATTTTCAGATTCACGAATTTCAAGCAAAACCTCATGAAGATAATCTAGTGCACTCAACTCACTAGCAATAGGTTCATCATAATTGGATCTCTTAAAGAGATTAGCAAGTGGATGAGGATCCATAACAATAGGTTTTTAGCAAGAGAAGATGCAAGCACATAGAAGGCACATGGCAACACAAGCAAACTAAAAAGACGAACGAAAGAGGGGCGAATAAAACGGCAAGGTGAAGTGGGGGAGAGGAAAATGAGAGGCAAATGGCAAATAATGTAATGCGGGAGATAAGGGTTTGTGATGGGTACTTGGTATGTTGACTTTTGCGTAGACTCCTCGGCAACGGCGCCAGAAATCCTTCGTGCTACCTCTTGAGCACTGCGTTGGTTTTCCCTTGAAGAGGAAAGGGTGATGCAGCAAAGTAGCGTAAGTATTTCCCTCAGTTTTTGAGAACCAAGGTATCAATCCAGTAGGAGGCCATGCACGAGTCCCTCGCACCTACAAAAACAAATAAATCCACGCAATCAACGTGATAAGGGGTTGTCAATCCCTACACGGTCACTTACGAGAGTGAGATCTGATAGATATGATAAGATAATATTTTTGGTATTCTTATGATAAAGATGCAAAGTAAAGAAAGTAAAATAAAAACGGCGCCAGAAATAGCTTGTTGTCGGGAGATTAATATGATGGAAAATAGACCCGGGGGCCATAGGTTTCCCTAGTGGCTTCTCTCAAGAGCATAAGTATTACGGTGGGTGAACAAATTACTGTTGAGCAATTGACAGAATTGAGCATAGTTATGAGAATATCTAGGTATGATCATGTATATAGGCATCGCGCCCGAGACAAGTAGACC